>NC_011033.1:80000-280000 GCF_034140825.1 Oryza sativa Japonica Group
AACAAAAAAGAACTCGATTTTCCAGGGAAGGACAGCTTTCTCTTTTGGCACGAGAGACTGATAAGGCAAGGTTTTCTTATTCCCATAGGGCAAGCTAGGCTTGGCAGAGAAGAAGGATAGAGAAGTTCTCAAGTCAAGTAGACTGGGCTAGGGCCTATTACTATAGTAAAAGCAAGCTTATAGTCGTACCACTTTTCGAGGTAGTCACGCTAATGGCTGGAGTCATGCTTTATAAGCTTATAGCCAGAGGGAGGATAGCGTAAGCAGACTAGTGAAGAGAAAGCTGAGCAGAATTCCTCCTCACGAGATCGACTTGTCTACTTACGAGAATATGCATTTCGAAATGAAAAGCTATCCCCAGAAAACAAAGAAAACGAATAGGGGCGTAGCGAAGGCGCGTAGCGATGATAATGTTAACAATCTTCTGGATGAGCTCATTGCTCGGACTCGCATATACTTGTTCTATGCTCTACAGGCTAATCTGAGTAAAGAGGAGGCGCGAAGCGTGAGATGGACGAGAGAACACACACGATCGGCACATAGCCTTCAAAGTCGTTTTTTTATTGGTAGACACCGAGAAGGGAGCCCTTGATCCTAGATCAGTAAGAGAAAGACGTAATGAACCGGACAGAGACTCCCTTGCTTTATTCAGTCATGACATGGAGCTTCGGCCAATCAAGCCTAGGTGCGGAAATAAAGTAAATGAATTCTATTCAAGCAAGACTTGATCCAAATGGATCCCCTCAATGCTGAGCTTGTTGATGAAGAAAAAGAGAGCTGAAATAGAGATTGTCTTCGGTCCACGCCCAGGCCGAAACCGAGCTATTAATCTCTAAATACGCTAATTGAATGTGCTTTAAGCAAGGAAGTAGCCGTTCAAGAAATGTAGAGGTTGCTCGACCAAAGCCGGTCAATAAGGCAGATCTGAATGCCACAATACCGGCTGTTCAATTTTAGAAAGGCCCATCTCCTGATTGTCTCAAATCGAATAAAACTCTTTAGCAATTGGTCTGACAGAACGGATGGTAAGGTGGGGGACCCATACCTTTATTCTATTCCCGTGCTTAGAGCGAGTGAATGTTTGGATCATATGCTGCCTTGCCTGATCTTACTAGAGTGAGTTTCCTTCGCTAACGAGATGATGCATATTCTCAGTCTGGACTATTCCCAGATTTACAACCAACAACTAGTCTTATCTTAGTCCATGGAGAGGAAAAAGCAAACGAAGCACGTTGAGTTATCTTTCAATTGAATTATTAAATACGACCGTGAAATGCGTAACTTATGGCTTCGGTCTCTCTCTTTCAATTCTTTGAATTGCTTTGCTTTCGCGCAGCCGGTGCTTGTTTGGCCAAAGATAACCAAATCGTCTGCATACATTGAGTGAGTAATGCACGGTGCTGTCGGTGCCAGCTTTATACCACTGATTTGACCATTTTGCTGTGCTAGGCTGAACATTTGGGGAAGATACTCCATTAAAATTCTGAACAAGTAAGGGAACAGCTCTGGATCCCAAGACAAGACTTCCTCTTAACTAGCGAGGAGGTTTAAGGGAAGTTTCCTTCACCGGGCCTGGGAAGGATAGAAAGAAGTGGAATATTCAAAGCATCCTAGTAAGAAACAAAACATGTCAAAAAATCCTTTTTCTGGGTCCCTGAGACTCTTGTTTTTCCATTTTGATGTTGTTATAGGCTTTTCACCCACCCGCCTTATTCCCTTATGAAGAGAAAGTTGACTAAATAACTAGATTCTCAAGCTCTCATTAACTTAAACCTCTTCTTTCGCCTACTTGTTTTCCTGCTTGCTAAGCGGCTTGTCTTGTTCGCCTCGGCCCAGCTTCCTTTCCGTAGTGAGAGAAGTGATTACACTCGACCATCTTCGAGGCTGCTTTCTGCTAGCCATATTCCTAATCTGGGTATCCTTCCTTGTTCAGGAATTCCTGGCCATGGGCGGTATTCACTTGATATCGCGTTCACAAGCTTCTTCTGGCGTACGTAATGTGAGGTCTTTCCTTCGCTCCGCTACTAGTTCTCCTGGGCCAAGATTGATTTGGGGCATCATGTTCAATTGTGAGTTGGACAGTTCGTTCCGGATCTGCATAGTCAGAAAATCTCGTTCCAACCGGTCATGAAAGTTAGTGGAAGTGTATGACTGCTTTCTTTGTTAGGTGATTGATAGAGTTTCGTTTTCCATAACTCTCGAGCTCATTCATCGTAGAAAGCGTGCATTGTGCTCTTCCTATCGTCGTATAAAGAAAGGTGTCTGTTTTTTCAGAAAGAGAGCAAAGCTGCCAGAAAAGTAGAATGCCGTGAACAAGGGTGGTTTAAAATCGTGCGTGAACCCCAATTTCCACTCAATGCGATAAAAGCGGAGGCCTCTCTCTCCGGGCTAGAAACAAAAACGAAAGTGCTTGCATTCCATTAGCTAGAACCCGACAGTCGAAGGCGTCTAAAAG
Source organism: Oryza sativa Japonica Group (assembly GCF_034140825.1). Lineage (NCBI taxonomy): Eukaryota > Viridiplantae > Streptophyta > Magnoliopsida > Poales > Poaceae > Oryza > Oryza sativa. The sequence goes on from NC_011033.1 coordinate 82,456, forward strand.
AACTCTTTATTTCTTATTGGCTTTCATTTCACTTCGAGGTAAGACCTTATTGTCTAGTGAGTGGAGTATCATTTCCTCTCTTATCTTTGTTCTTTTCCGAACTGAATAGAAAAGAGAATAGCTCTCGAAATTGCTTTTTCCTTTTCTTATTCTTCCTTTCCTTTCGACCATCTTACTTTGAATCCGGGCTCGCCTACACTCTGTTCCGGGCAGGATGAAAGGGAATAGAGCTTTGACTGGCGCGAGGTCTTTCGCGAATTACGATTCCAAGGAGGGGGTTACATTCCCTGATGATGGATTCCTTGGTTTTATCCCAACAATACTACCCTATCCTACCTATACCGGTTCATAGCTTTTGAGAATTCTCTTACCGAGGAAGGCACAAACCTTTTGAAGTAGTGGAATTGCCAACCCTATCTTACTTTTGTTTTGGGAATGCTGATTCATTTTCCCCTTTTCTATACTACTCATTCCATTCTCTTTGTCTTTCTCCAACAGGTTAATCCTAGCATCTGATCCCTTACCAATTAGGGAATTCTGTATTCGGGTTTGTCTTAAAGTATTTATCCGGGTAAATAAGGGAAATGAACTGTTTCATTCCTCACGGCTTTCCCTCCTTGCTATTCTTACCTTTCACCTGTAATAGGTGTGATGCTATACCGGATTATCTATCCGTGGATAGTGTTTTCCTTCAGATCTGAGTATCTCACATACTTTTTTTCCAAAGGGTTCTGTTTCTGGTACCGCCAAGGGGTTGTTCACGTATTAACTTTCCAATGATGCTCTTTTGTACCTCCATATGTATCTTTTAGGCCTGTATTCAACTTACTGAATAAGTAAGAATCCCAACTTACTCTCTAGCTTGAAGCACTCTTCAGGAATTTCTAAGAGGGGGAAAGAAGTCAAACTCAAGCCTATCCGTCCCCTCCTCTGGGAAAGAGGAGCAGGCTGTTAGGCAGCCCGGGTTTAATACAACCTCTAGGGTAGGCCGTGAATCACACTGTCAAAAACAGAGTAGTTTATACACTCCAACAAGGAAGAAATGGGAAGGCTTAAGAAAAGATATCGTCTTTGATTTACTTATCCTTAGTAACCTACTTACTCCTCAACCTATACTATCGGATCATAACGTTCGTGATACGTGTTTAAACCCTCGCTCTCTTTTGTTCAAAGAGTGTGTATCAACCTATACTTGGATTAAACCAATCCCTATAAGTGAGTTTAGTTAGCTATCTCTTGCGGCGTTCTCTACCGGGAGAGCTCGATCTTCCGCATACGTTGAGTATCGTTTAGTGTAAACTTTTTCCTATGTTTAATAACATTCTCCCCTCTAATTACCTACCCCTTATCGAAGGATAGGTATAAAGATACAATTGAATAGAAGAGGAGGTTGTAGCAGCACTCGTATATGCTAAATATCATATATTAGGCCCGTGGAACTGACAGCACGCCGAACTAATAATGGGGGGCGACTCGCCGGAGTCGAACCGACATAGGTTAACCCTATCTTCCAATAAGGGGAATCGCTTTGGTTACGCAGTTCAGTTGGCGCTAACAACCAACTTACGTTTGCGGCCCATCACAGGCAAGGAAATCGTTCCAATTCTATATATGAAAAAAAAAAGAAAGAGGAAAGCGTAAATCAATTTAGTTATCTTAGCTCTTTCAGGGAATCTTCTCTAGAGCCCTACCTGGAGTACTAGGATCTTTCCTTAGTCCTCCCAGAGACTGCATGCAAGAAAACCGTAGGGAAGAGGACAAGCTGGAAGAACACTCCCAAGATAAACTAAAAATCCACGTTGACGCAATCTCTCCACTTTTTGACCAGCAGAGGAAAGGCACACAGAGGGTGCAATTACATCAAGAACGAGGTGGAAGGAGCATAAGCTCTTGTAATAAGTCCGGTTTTTTGGCATCATCTATCTATGGGGCCGTACACGTTAGATAGCGGGAAGGTATAACATCTGCCGGTAGGAAGCCCATCTGGAGCGGTTTGGTTTACTAGCATTTCAGGCATTATTGAATATAGTTGCAAGTTTTGTTTGGCTGTAGGCAGAAGTCTTTGGTTCCGCTTTGTTAACAAACGTGCCTCTCTTTGCTTTCTCACTTTCCCAGAACTGCTACTTTCCTGCTTTTAGTACATTGCTTTTCGTATCATCTATGAGAATTCTCGTTTCAGAAACTCCTCAATATAGTCGTTATGGCAATTCTAACCATGTAGATTTTATTACCAAATTGTAGTTTTTTCTTTTGCCAATTCCACGCCTCTGTAAAAAAATGCCTAAAAGGGAGGGCGAGAGTTGAAGTGGATGGCCCTTCTATCACCTGAAAGGCTGAAACTCAGGCATGGCTTTACATGGCACACTTGCTTTCTTTCAGGCTGTTTTGGCTCGCAATAAAGCTAGGGTCCTGATCGAGCAAGACTACGTCCTATCTATCTACCTCTCCAAACACAATATCTTGAGTACCTATGATGGTGACTACATCTGCTGGCATGTGATGTTTGGACATAGAATCGAGTCCTTGTGAATGGGCAAAGCCAGGTGCTCTTATTTTACAACGGTAGGGACGATTACTCCCATTACTGACAAGAAAGACACCAAATTCACCTTTAGGTGCTTCAACTGCGGTATAGGTAGAAGGAGCTGGTACGGAAAAACCTTCTGTATAAAGTTCGAAATGGTGAATTGAGGTAGAGTAGACCGATGATCCGGTAGTCATTTGGCCGGCTATGGAAAGAAAAAGCTTGCATCTGCTCCCCTTAAACTATAACAGGTCCCATCTCTCTCCAAACCTAACGTGGTAGTTTCCCATCATAAGGCTTTCCATCTATAGATTGATTGAGCCATTACCCACCAAGGATCCCATTCGTTCAGAACTCAGTTGACTGCTTCTATAGATAAGGCGGAACGTCCTTAGTTCAGCATTATAGCACATAGTCTCCGACGCTACTACAGCGCTTCGCTAACTCGAAGCGCCTCGCTATGAGAATGACGCTTCGCTAACGCTCGGCTAAGTCGTCGAACCCTCGCGCTGACCATTCACTTTCTCAGTAGCAAAAGCGCTTCTCTTTGCCCCTTAACTTAATAAAGTATTTGGAAAAGAAAGAGATTCTTGGTTTTATTGCTCCTCATCTGCGCTCGTCAAGCCAACTTAGCTTTTTGGGAGGTGAAAGAGGGGTTGAAGCGGACATTTCGAAATGACAGCATCGAAGATATCTATATACACAGGAACGCTTATTCCGGACTGCGTTCCGGAAAAAGTAGCCTACTTGACAGAAAGGGCGGGCACTCTCGGCTCGGAGGTAGGCACTCTCGTCTTTCAACCCCACCGTCACTTTGAATTTAGTGGGGCACTGTTTACTTACAGCCTCTACGAGTTGCAAGTGAATGGGGCCGGTGCGTGGTGAACGGAAGGGTTCATCAAGCCATTTCTCGCCTTAACCCCTAAACAAAATAGGAAGAGGGGTACTTGACTAATAGGGGGCAATTGCATCGCACCTGACTGTGAGGGACCTCTTGATACCTTATGTTCACTTCCTAACTAGTAGCCGGTTTCCTGTCGCGGACCCAGTGCGCGGAGCCCCAACGAGGAAGGTGTTAGTGCTTTCTCATGGGGTCAATAATACTAATCCCTCTTTTTGTGCCGGGAAGAAGATAAGAAAAGGCGAAGCCTTCTCTTGGTTTCCCCACCTGTTGCTTCTAAAGGCTGCCCTCTCTCGGCTGGATTTTGGTCCAGCCTACTACGAGGATCCCGTATCCCGTACATCGTCTTTCTCCCTCCTGGGTTCCCGTGGTTCCTATGCCGCCGCGTTTCCCGGTCCTTTTCTTTTAGTGCTTCGACCCGAAGCGATAGCTTGACGCGTTTTCCGTGGATAAGATGGCAGCGCTCCAGCTCACTAAAGAATGGGACGGCAGTGGTCCGCCGGCAAGCTCGTTCTGATCTTGGACGCAGTACATTGGAATCCTGAAGCACCACCACGAACGCTACCGCGCGTGCGCCTGCGGTGCGGTAAGGCACCACCCTGTTGTGCCAGCAGCCAACTCCGGCGTGTCAGCTTAGTTATCCTCATCAAGCCACAACCTTGATGTCTAGCTTCCCAACTGGTAGACGGTTCCCTTTCCCCCGGAGCAATGAAGAAGGGAGAAGTCAGTTGATTCTTCCGAAGAACCGGAAGCGAAGCGCTATGCCGGGGCGAGGGGACGGGAAAAGAAACTGCTCCGAAGAAAGATATTGGGGTTCCCAATGCTTCTCCACGCCCAACGAGATGCGCCAACCTCGGGATGCTTTACTCCTAACCCCACGACGGTTCCGAGACGGAGCTTAACCTGAGTCTCGGTTAAGAACGGCGATGATCTACGTTTCACACGGCGCACGATTCCATGGATAGTTTCATTCGAGATCGTGATGGAGGACATAGCTTACGATCATCGGCTTTGATCATGCCACTAGGCATTTGATTAGGACATTGCACAATGATCCGAACACTTTGTCGCATCTCTTCGATACGGATACAGTAACGATCATAGCGATCTCCTCTGGTACCTACTGGTACGTCAAGATCCGATTGGTCATGAACATCGTAAGGTGCTGCTCTTCGCGAATCCCAGCATACCCCAGGTTGGGATGGGTAGGCCCACCACTTCACTTTTTCACTTTCACTTAGGCCCGGGCCAAGTCAGTGGGGGGACCCTATCGGGCTCCTTCCCCCCCAAAACAAACTGTACGTGGGAGTTTCCCTTCATACGGCTCGAATCATTCTCAGATGCCACGAGAGGCATCTTTCCTTATGATCTGGTGGTTCACACGCGCGCAAACGAGCACCGGCCGCAACAGCAAGGAACTATGACCAATAGAGTCAGACACAGAGCGTCATACTTCTTTATCTTGTAATGGTTGAGGAGTTTCTTTCTCAGAGGGTGCGGGACGCTTGCGGAGTCCGTGCCTTCCGTACCACCACAGGTCGTTCTTGGGCAGATCCCGCTCCTAAACATAAGGGAGGGATAGGGGGAAAGGGGCCGGGCCTATCATATAAATAGGGTTGTAGAAAGACCACGTATTTTCATTCGACGTTCCGGGGATTCGATCGACGAATTTGGCGAGCTGATCTGCTTTGATCCAGGAGAAAGCCCAGTCAGCCACCTTTTCGGTGCAGGTCACGTGACCTACAGCTCGGCCTTCGCTTTTTGAGACTTCCTCTACCCACATCTCTATGTGCCCGCAGCACTTTCATATGGGGAAAGATGGGCTTACCATGTTCCATCAATAGCACCTAACCTATGCCGATTTTGGCGGACCGTGCTCCACCCCGGTGAACTCATGCGGTTCCGACGTGCCCAGAGGCCAGAGGCGAATCCGTTCACGGTCCGTAGGACCAACACCATTCGAAGGTTGATGGCCCGCCCCGCCTAGAATAGGAATCTTTGACTGGGCTTACGCACATTCGCTCACTTACGCTGTCCCCCCTCAGCTCACCCCAGCCCCGGGTACGTCGTCTCCAAGGCTTCACACAAAATCTTCACTGACAACATATGCATGCTTTTGTAGGGTCAGGCAGAACCGTTGTTGCCTGATGGGAACTTCCCCCATATTGCTATCAATGTCTTCATGTCGCACGACCTCTTAACATTACACCACTGAATCCCCAATCCTTTGCTTGCTGTGCAGTGACAGTACCAATATCCACTAATCGTTGTTTCCAGATACGGTTGCCGGTTGACATCTCTTCTAATTCGTCGATACGAGAAGCAAATTGTTGTGTGGAGGAATCAATATCTCGACATAAGCCAAGAGGCAGATCTTGTGCCACTCCACCAGGTCGTATGAAACTGGCATGCATCCTGGCTCCCGGGACTCTTTCATAGAATTCCAACAATTTCTCCCGCTCCTCAAAAGCCCAAAGGAACGGAGTTGATGCTCCCACATCCATAGCATGAGTAGTTGAAGCAAGTGAATGATTTGAAATTCGAGTTATTTCACAGAATAACACTCGTATATATTGAGCTCGTAATGGTACCTCACAATTCAAAAGTCTCTCTACGGCTGAAGAATGAGCGTGTTCTTGGGCCATCGTAGAAACATAGATAGGGTCAACTACGGAACGAACAACGAAACTTTACGACAGCTTTTTCGTACACGTTCACTTGCATCACATACACAAGTGCTCTCTGAACCGTGCAATAAGGTCACCCATAACACGGCTCTCCCACTGGAGTTACCTTAGCCCCGGGCCATGCTATTCCATGATATTGGAAAAATGGCAGCCTAACTACTTATTATCATCGTCTTTAAAGCTGGGCGCCTTTTGAATATGAGTGGGGCTCCTAGTCTAGGCGGCGCCTTCGTGGAGCCAAACCGAAGGAAGAGCAAAAGGGCGAGGCCACACCCGGCTTCGAATAGGAGGGGGCTTAGCTCTGGATCCCGCCTGCTTGCAGAAATGAATGGATCAGAAAGGGGTTCTATTTCCGGGCCGGGCAGGAGGTGAAGGCCAGAAGAAGAAGAGAAGTGCGCCTTCCCGGTAAGGAAGAGGATAAAAAGGTGCTGTCATCTATCTCGACCTGTTTCCCGAGGCGTTGGAAATGAAGACCGGCTCGGAGAATCACTGGCGTGCTTTCTCCCCCCCATCGTTTCGCCAACAAAGAAGTCATCCTTGACTTGACGATTGACCATTCCATCCCTACCGAGCCGCCTCTTCGAAGTATTTACCTCTGCCTTTCTTTTTTTAGAACATACCCTTCAAATCAAAAAGCAAAAATCAAGAAAAGTTCCTCGTCTGTGATTTAATCGGCCCTAAGGGAGTTTACTCGACCCATTCTCCAGTCTCCCGCACTGCTCAAGTGTGCGACTCCGTATGAGGACCTCCTTCCCTTTTGCTCTGCCCACTCTCCGTTCACACGGTTATCAAAGCGGAGGAAGGGTGGGCAGCAGGTACCACGAGCCCTCTGTCCCACACATCTATCAAGAAGCAAGTGTAGTTCACCGGTTCCACCGAATGCTCCTATCTCTCGGCAAAGATCGTGTGAGTGTGCAGTTATGCTTCGGATGCTTCGCCATGGAATAGATCGACTCAGTTCCCCTTCTTTTCCGGTGCACTCGCTTTGTATCTCCGACACACAAGGAAGGACGCGGTGGGAAGAAAGCTGCCCTAGCCTCTGTCCGGTCGATCATTCCGCTGGCATCTTGCATTCACGCCTCCGTTTGACTGCCGCTCGGGAATGTAGTTGTAGATACGTGAGTCTTAGTGGGTCGTTGGCTCCACCTCTTATCTCCTTCTACGACATGCTGTAGTCGTCGCCATATTCAATATGTCACTTAGTCATATCTGCCTTGCAGCGGGTCAGCACCTCCGAAAGAAAGGGAGGGAGGACTTCATTCAGTGACTCCGCGATCGCCCTCTGAACGATCAAAATAAGGTAAAGCTTGAAGATAAGTTTTGTACTCGATTAATTTCTCAGTCCCTCTAGTCGGGTGGGCGCCGGCCGGCCGGATCCCCCTGAAAACCGTACGTGCGGGTCTCCCCGCATGCGGCTCACGCCATTTGAGGTGGCCCAGCCTAGCATTCATTCGCAAATCCTGTAGTGAAATTGAGACTGCTCGACCTCGGAAGCTAATTCGCGTGTAGGTGGCGCTGTCTGTCTACCGTTGACTGTATCTATTCATTGATACATTGGCTCGCCCCCCCCCTCTTTTTCCAAGAATGAATGAGCCGCTCGGACCTTCCATTTCCGTCAAATGACCCGGCTTCCCCTGGCTCTTCCACCGTCCGGGCTCCCTTTCCTCCCTATGCTCCCCCGGCGCAGGCCCACCACGCTTCGCGCCTGCGGCGTTTTCGCCAGACGGTCTTTGCCAGTAGTGCCATCCTCCCCGCAGGCTGTCTGTATGGGTGGGTTGTCCCTTGCTGCTACGTTCTGTTAGGCGCTATGAATTACAGGAAATTAAGTGGTTGACTTGGACAGCAGGCGGGTTACACGTTCCACTGTGCCGAGATGTGAGGTGCAGGTGGTGATGATCACCCCGGGGTATGCGCTAGCGCCCTTGACGGGCACTCCAGGATCCGCCTACGCTCGTGAAAACCCAGGTTGGTCCTCCGACCAGATGTGTGGATAACGAGGCCACCTTCACAACCTTCTCCCTTCTATCTTTATCCAAAGTCAGGTAGGGCGGTTCGCTTGAGTCGCTCAACCGTCCCTTTGCCCGGTGCTCATGACGCGCTACGGAACCTCCACCGTGCTAGCGGCATAGGAGCCTACTCAGCGTCAGCGGCTTCGTGCCGCACTGGAGTGATCCAATATGTGGTTCCGCACGTTCCACCACTTCTCCGTTCATTTCCAATACTGATCGTGAAACACCATGAGCAGCAGGATGTTGAGGTCCGGAATTCGAAGTGAAATTCTTGATTTGCCCGTTCCTAGTCGTCATGGGAAAGAAATAAGAAAGAAATAAGAAAGAGATTATTCCCCTAGAGCTTGTCCAGTACCACCAGTACTCAAAATGCATCTCCGCGCGTCTACCTGGCGCTTTTATTAGCCGCCTTGCATGCAAGCGAAGCGCTATTGGCGGCAATTAATAGCTCACTGAGCGATGATTGATGCAGTCAGTCAGTGCCCTCGATTATTCCTGATAGAAGGATCATGGCGCCCCGGAACGGAAGCATTCCATCCAGCAGCAGCATCTCCTTCAACCACGCGAGGACAAAACTGATGTTAGCTACATTCGAGCGTTCACCGCACAGAGGCGATCTCGAACACTACCTATGATAATAAATCCAAAGGAAAGGAACAAGCAACGGATTGAGCGCACTAGCGCGAAAGAACAAGCTGCTTCTTGTTTAGGGTCTTGACTCTTGAGTCTGAGAGGGAGAAGGCTTCCCGCGTGGGCGGATTAGCAATCCCTAGTCTTCCATAACGCGTATTGGACTTATGTTTCCTCCTCCTCGAAGATGATGGATCTATCTGGTCCGGTTACGACCATTCTTTATGGCTCTGTACCAATAGTACAGATTCGATTTAGGCTCTTTAAAGAATCACCCAACTGGTTTTTTTGCTTTTTAGCAGTAATCAGAAAGTTAGCTCTTTTTCCAGACCAGTGGCCTTGGAGTTCATCCCCGTCCTCTGCCAGGTGAGAAGGAAGATGAGAGATACGTTCCTTAGAAGTCGTCTTCAACTTTCTTCCAGGAAAGCCTTTCACCGAGCGAGCAGCTAAGCGAGTTCATCCGCATCTGTTGTCGTTCAAGTAGTTCAAGGTTATTCTAGTGCGTACGGCTGGGACTTCTCTTAAAACCACCAATCCAAAAGATCTGTCGACCATCTATGACTGGGAAGGAAGTCACTAACCTGAGAACCGAGAAAACTATGTAAAAGATCTGCTCTCTTGAAATAGAAATCCTTTACGGAAAAATCTTCTGTAGCTTCCATGCTCTTGAATTCGCTCGCATTCTCTCGAAGATTGGAATGAAACAATCCGCTATTGGAATAGAAGCTCTTCGGGAAGAGTAGCGGGTGCCATCAAACCCTGCTTGTGACATAGACTTGCTTCTTTTCTGGTCAATCAAGATCTCCGCCCGCCCAGGAAATGTTTCTCATACAGAAGTTCCTTGCCTTCGCTGTTGGGAACACAGCTTGCTTTCTTTATCTTTCTCAATAAGAATGGCTACCACCTCCTGCTGGATCTTCACCTTCTGGAGTTCTTTCAGGAACAGGATATGTAACTAATGAAGCAAGTCCGGCTCTATCAATCTAGAGCTACTAGTTTCACAACTGCTATTGGTGGTCAACTAGTGGTGGTGCAATAACATCCTCAATTGCGTAGCCTATATCAAAAGCTGGATCGACTTCTGGTGTGTGTGGCTTTACAGGTCTTGGCTTATACCTTTGCTTCTCTTCTCTAGGGATCTATACTTGGATATGCAACTTTAGGTAGTCAGACAGTCACCCTCGTATCGGCTGGATATATATAGATCAGTGGTCGTAACTGGTTATGCTTAAGGAACTGTAACAACAAAAAAAGGTTCTTCGTTTTTCAACTGGCTCTAATGCAAATTTATAAAATAAAGAAGAGTTCCGTCAGGCGTCGTATTAGCTTTGTTTGTTCAGAGCTATGTACCATGATCTTCCCTTCCCCCGGCCGGAGTGTTGAATCAATGGCTCTTGCAACGGCAGTCTTCTTTCTTTTCCACTTTGAACGCATAGTTTTTGGCTTTCAACAGTCTCTAATTACCTTGAGACCCTCTTCTTGAATGAGCCAATATGAACTGGTAGATGATAATGCTAGAATGAATCAGAAATAAGTGATTTTTTGGAAGAAAAATGCAAGAACGAGCTAAAAGCCCTTTCTGGAACCAAGCAATGCCCGCCCTGAGAGCTGCCGCGATGACGTGGAACCTACCACCTACCCCCAAAGAGATGGGATAGAGCGAAAAAGCCCCGCTTACTTTGATGAAAAAACATTTGACTGACGGGTGTAGTTGAAACATTAGGTCTTTGCTTCGATCGCCAAAATTCGTTCAACATGAAGAAGAAGAAGGCGCGCAGAGTTCGGGTTCAAACCCCTTGCTCCGAAAAAAACTGACCAATAGCGGACCTTTGGAAGGCTTTGACCTGATCTTTCGATTTATAATGATCGAAAATCCATAGAAAGATGGAAGTCATCATCATCCCCCCTCGATATCCAACACGGTATTCTGATGTGCCGAAAAATCTGAGGAACCTATCCCCTTTGTTATGGTATCCCCTAAGCAAAATGGCTTCTCTAGTATCAAACCTTGCCTCTGCCCATTACATATGCTGTTTGGCCAAAAACATGACATGCAAACATACAGCTAAAGCTTGTAAGCTTTTGAGATTAATAGAAACTGGTTACCATTTGATTTCGACCACAAGAAACTCTTATTTGGCATTCTGACCTGTTGATACTTGCAAGAAGAGCTTCAGTCTTCGAAACCGCTGCGCGAAACTCATTATCCGGAATGGCCCCACGGTGTTGATGTCTAGTGCTACATCATACCTGCAAGTTTCAATACTTTTATTGCTATGGAATGTGAACTTACACATTTAGTAATGGAAACAATCCTTGGTGCAAGACTAGTATAGCTTCACGAACCTCTCATCAAAAGTGGTATTTGCTGCAGAGTTTACGATAACATCCACTTCTTCCGCGATCTCTTTGGCTAACTCAGGAGCAATGCCAATGTTGGCTTCCCTGACATTACCAACGACTGGAACCTGCTTGCTTGATACAAAGCTGTGGTAGTTTTTCCCATGGATTTCCTGTAAACATCTGAACAACTCAGTATCTTCTACCTGTATTGCAGACGGAAAATATGGTCATTTGCATGAAGAACAGAAAGTAGTCTGAAGTAATCATCATACCTCGTTCTTCAATCTTTTCATGGCTGCTTCATTGTCCTTGGCCTTGATCAACACGTATATTTTACCAACATCAGGATTTGTCCTTAAAATTGGATCCAGAAGAACTGGCGAAGAAAAGGACAGGGAATTCCATATAATGATAGCACACACTGATGGGAGAACAAAATCAAATGCTAAGATTCAGAGAAGCTGTCACCTTTTACAAGAAAACCAGTTGCACCAGTTATCAGAAAGTTCTTGCCCCTAAGCAATTGCACAATTCCAATACCTTTCGTGTGATCTGATGAGGTACTGCTGGCTCCTTGCTTGCATTGCATCAACTTCATCTTCTCCACAACCTCGCAGACCTTATCACTAGGGAAAGCCGATACAGCTGATCCCTCACCAGATGAGGCTGGTGACAAGTTCCAATTGTACTTTTGCAATATCTGACCGAGAAATGAGTTGATGAACCCTCATGGGTGGTCTTACCAGAGATAGGAATTTATCCATTATTCGATGATCCAACGCGCTAAGGGAATTCATGTTCTCCGTATTTACCATTACCCAGGATTCTTCCGGATCTAGCCCTGGAAATTACGCCAGCGTTCTCACCAGCCAAATGGGAAGTGAAATTCCCAGATGTAGCGAACCTGAACATTGCTGATGCCACGTTATTGTATCCTTCTTCCCCACCCGAGACACCCCCTTTTTCTTTGGGCGAGGAGATCACTTAGCATTGGCCAATTCCCTCGCTCTAGCCCTGCCTGCTTCGGAAAATGCCTTGCTGGCGAACTAGAAAGAGCTTACTTGAAAGATTCGTGCAGGTACATATACAACTGACTATACTACTAATAATAATAGTGACTCTGGTTCAACTTCTTACTTTTCTTGATCGTACTAGTACTAAATTAGAGTTGATTGAATAAGGAAGGCTGACACGCTTCTCGGTTGTGTAGTCAGTTCTCGGTGGTGGTGCCTTCTTCTTTTTCTTAGAATAGAGACACATACATATTGACTTGTTGACTTGATTTGAGAATATACTTCATTTACTTTCTTTCATCGTTGACAGAAACTGAACTCAAGACAGACCTTCCAGCTTGATCTTATTGATGGATCATTCACTCAATCAAAACATTGACGCACGCGCCTTCTTTCTAGGTAATTGAATAGAAAAGTGACGGTCTCATCAGCGGCCTGGGAGTGAATGTGGAAGCTTAACACTAGCAACGGGCAGAACAGTTGGTAAAGGAGATCATTGGCACTATGGCGCATGTATGTTGAGTTCTTGAAGCATTGCCGATATCGATATATATTTCTTTGCATGGGACAGTAGCCTTTTCTGCGGCGGAACAAGCTAAGAAGTGCAGGCGGCTCTGGTTTCGAATGGTACTTACTCGTCTTGTGACTAAGTCAAAGAAAAGATTGTTGCTTTTCAAGTGGTTAGGTCACCAAGGCGCGGGCGGCTCGCTACATTCTGTAGTTCGTTCACTCCTTTCTAAATCACTTGTCAGGAATGGGCTCGTCCCGTGCCGTGTCAATAAGGTCATAATAGGGGATTGGAGTATCAAACTTATCTAAAACCAGCCCTACTTTCACGATACCAGATACCTTCTTGACCCAAGACACCAGCTAGTGCAATCCCAGTTCCTGCAAAAGAAAGACTCCCTATCAAGTAAAATCCGGTCAAAAGACTATGAAAACGGGTTGCAAATAAACAAGAGCTAGACTAGTGGTAGTAGTAGCAAAAGCAAAGGGGATGTAGTCATGGTTTGAAGAAAAGAATACGAAGCAACGTTGCGTGTTTTTTCTTTTGTTTGAGTTTCTGTAATGTTTTTTCTTTTGTTTGATCTGTAAATCAAAAAGAAACTATTGAACTAGAATGCAAAAAGCATAGGACGAAAAAGTTGCAATCAGGTTCTGTTTTCTAAAATCCGTAGAGAAGAAGAGTGAAAGTGGAAAAGTAATTCAGTTTCGAGGGTAAACCACTCACTAGCGTAGAAATCTATATACTAAAAGCGTGGGGTAACTTCGCATACCATTCCCAATCAGAGCCCTCGAGCCAGAAAGAGCTTGGGCATGACCCCCTCGGAGAAGGCGTCACTTTTCTTTAAATACGATGATGAACTCGGGTCGTTAAATTTCGACCGAACCAAAAGTTGGGAGTTCCGGAATGTCTGCTTTGCTGAGATTCCAAACCACCATGGAAAGGGCCAATTGCCAAGTATGCCGTGGTTGGTTTACCGGTGGAAAGGGGAGAAAGGAAAGATGTGGGAAGAAAGCGCGAGCTCTTCAATCAGTGAGCATACTTCATGTAAATGTAGGTCTTGTTGCAGCATGGGCGTAAAAAGACATCATAGATAACAACTAATTCTCGTAAAGTTCTTTCGGTTCAAGGGAGGGTTACTTACAAGTGGAGTCTGGCGAGGAACTGGAAGGAAGAGCCTGCTTGAGCGAAAGCGAGTCAAAGACGGATTAAGCTTTTCTAAAAGAAATAGCTCCGGCGTGAACAGTAAAAGCAAGCACTGATCGCTACTACGCGTAATAATTATTCTCGAGAAGGGACAGAGGCGGCGAGTGCCGGGAAGGGAAGGATTTTCAATCATTTAGCCGCTCCATAGACTTTTGAGCTTAGTATGGAGTTGCCTGGATTAGATCCTCGTTGGTCCTTGAAGAAGAAGGCGGAAGACTTAAACCCTTCATTTCCTAATTTTTGGTTCGGCTCTCCTAAAGAATTGACTTCCTAGAGCCGCATGTTATACAATTTCTTTATTCAGACAGCGGGTCAACAAACGAATCCCTTTCATTAAATGATATGGAAATCGTCGTTTCACTTCTCGATAATGGTAGAACCCAGGACTCTATTTCCCTTGCGAAGGGGGCTTTGTATATAACTTTGCAAACGACCTACCTTACTTCCCTAAATAAATAGTTCTCTTCCCGATATCCTAGGTTAGTAATATTAGTAGAGGGTAGTTCAATTCAAGAATGCTCCCCTTACCCCAAGGGAACTTGGTGTTAGAGTGAAAGTCATTCCGCCAAGAAGAAATTACTACCGGGTTCGTTTTTTCATTATAGAATCGGCCCTATCGCTTAAGGTTCCTTTTGAGTACGATCATATTAGTGAGATGAGGCATATCTAGATCCATCTGAATCGAACACCCAAACTCATACCTAGATTCTAGGAGAGATCGACATCTATATCAGGGTACACCCATCTTTCCAATCAATTAAAGAATCGGTGGGTACTAGACTAGAGCCAGGAATCGAAAGAGAAATAAATCGGGAACTTCAGTACTGCAGGCTGAGGACAGTGGTTAAAGAGAGTCAGGGAATTATTGGTAAGGGCACATACTTCTAGGGGGAAGGGTCAAGCCAGAGGCAGAGGCAGCAGGTCTAATTCCAGAGTAAACTAATAAAACCTTGCTCGAGAAAGGATAAGACATGGCTATCGCTTCGACAGCTTCTCCGGAGGAAAAGATGCCGCCCATAAGATGTGCCTAGAGATAACAATCATTTCAGAATCTCGTATAAGTGATGTGCTTCTTTCTCCGAAAAGGTGGACAATCAGGAGGAAATGCTTCTTTTCAAGAGTTGGGATTGAAGGATTTGCTAATGCCCGACCCTTCTCGACTATAAACTCTTCCGCTCCTCCGGACCTTTGGAAAACCAAGAAGCAGACTGCAGTGTCCCGCTCGAGTGCTGAAGCTGAGTTGAGAGCTATGGCCTCAGATACTGCTGAAATATAGAATTCATGAGCGTTGAAATGTACCAGGGGCATTAGATAACCCAAATGGCATAACAAGGAACTCAAAGTGGCCAAAATATGTGCGAAATGCTGTTTTCGGTATGTCCTCTGGTTTCATGCGAATCCGGTGATAACCAGAGCGGAGGTCAATTTTTGAAAAGACTGTAGCACCATATAACTCATCGAGTAGATCCTCAATTACAGGGATGGGGAATTAGTTTTTAATGGTCTGTGAATTGAGTTTTCTGTAATCGATGCACAAACGCCAAGAGCTGTCTTTTTTCTTAACCAAAATGGCTGGAGAGGCATAAGGGCTCTGGCTATGTCTGATGACTTGATTTTTGAGTAGTTGCTGAATTTGATGTTCCATTTCATCTTTCTGCTTGTGAGGCACACGATAAGGACGGATGTTGGGTGGGGTTGCTCCCTCTTGCAATGGAATGGCATGGTCAATATCACGGTGAGGAGGGAGTGTAGTGGGCTCCTGAAAGACTTCAGAGTATTGTTGCAGTAAGGCTGAAATAGCCGGAGGGGCAGAAGAGTGTGGTGCCTGCAGAGATAAGCTGTTGAGATGCAGAATGAAACCAGAAATGCCTTTGTTGAGAAGCTTGTTCATTATCCTTTTCAGTTGTTCAGTGTACGCGTCCTGAGATGTGCAATCCTTTAATGAGAGGAGAGTATCATCTTCTAAGGTAATGATAAATTCTCTGGTCTTCAAATTGAGGGCAAATGGGCTATGTTTATAGAGCCAATCACAACCCAAGATGACATCGTATTCTTTCAAGTCCAGGACTCTAAGGGTGTTGTTGAAGGCATGTTTCTTTAACGATTTCTAGCCTAGCGAGAGCCCTATTCGTTGTAAGATTGAAAAAGGTAGTGAGCTTTAAAGCGAAGCACAAGTCGTTACATAAAAATAGTAAAAAACAAGTTACTTAACTCAGAGTAGGTGAACGAAGCGATATCCGGGTGGATATAGCGAGAAAGCCAACCTAAAGCTAGGGAAAGCATTTGGCTTGACTGCAGCATTGATATTGATTTCGATTCAAGCGCACTAATACGATACGAACTTTCTTCCATAGGCCGATATGCTCATACTAAGTGCTGTAATCTCTCATTCATGCGCATTAAGGAAATTTTAAAGATAAGGAGCTCCCATTTCTAAAAAAATCTACCTCGCCAGGTAAAGATAAGTGCATATGACTAAGATCCGATTTTTGTACTCCCTTCGGGATATCTTACTCAACTGCTAGCAGGATAGCCAAGCATTCCTTTTTATCTGGGATCCGCTTTCACTACGCTGGGTATGGTCCATCCCACAACCAAGTATCATAGCATCCTGGTCCGGATCGATGCCGTGAAGCATCTTATTCCTGTGGTTCTACAGCCGTAGGAGAAGATTGGTTTGGATTTCTCGCATCTTTTTGATAACTTGTTTTGCGAGTCTCCGACCAGGAAAAAAGGTATTACTTTACTGAACTGACCCCGGGCGTGTTAATATCAGTTGAAACACGCTTTGGTCCCTCATCCGTGAATCAATCCCTAGCGGGTCTTGTCTCGCCTCCAAGTAGATTATAATCAATATCGGTATCTATGGACGGCTATGGCTATTGCGCTTATCAATTCAAAAATGAATTGATTCTTATTCTTTGCATATATTCTATTCTAAGAGCTTCTAGAGCATAGAATCTAGCACCCTCTTTTCTTCCTTCAAAGCAAGCTTCAATCTTTCACGACCGACTTCAAGTAGCCAGTATCCTACGTAATTCATTCTTCTCCTTGCTTACTTTTCAGGGTAGTCTCGGCTAATTCGGCTATTAAACTAAGCCTTTGACTAGTATGGTATGAATTCCTAAAGCAGTTCACCGTGTATTAGCTTCCCCCTTGCTTTCCTGGCTTGGCCACTAGCAAGAACAGCAACCGACTCTACTTAATAAACTGCTGCCACTTCCGGGGAAAAACTCTAACTCCTAACTCAAACCTAACTAACAAAATCGGCAATTCGTAATGCTCTCTTCCTTTCCAGACCCCTTTTCAGGAGCGCGCGTGACTCGATGAAATTCCAAGATCAACCATTCCCGAGGTCGTGCGGAAGCTGCTAAGTGGAAGAAGTCCATAGGTTCAGTAAAGAAGAAGGAAGGCGTACTATAAGCTGAACAAACACATTTGATTCAACCGGCAGAAGTTCACGAGAAATTAAACTCCTTTGACTGCGCTAGTGAACTCTCTAGTTCTCATATATAAATAAAAAACGAATTCATTCAGTGATTTAGAGACAATGACAAATCATTTGTTGGTTGCGGATCATCTCACTCAACCACACTTCAGTGATTGAACATGGGTCGGGGCCCCTATTTGACAAGGGAACTGAACCCATTTCATTGACCTTCGAACCGCTCTTGCCCTCCCCTTTCACTTCCATAGTGGTCTTCTTTGGCCGGCCCACTCATTTCACTCTCAAGCTCTCTGAGAAGATTCAAGATGTTTCGAATTCTCCTTCATGTTCGTGCTTTAAGTCAGTTCGTACTTTTCAGTATATAAGAGAATGACTGAACTCGCGTTGAAAGCTACTAAACAACGGCTGACAGAGACTCATAAGAGGGGGAGCGGTAGCAAAAATGAGATCTTTCGTCTAGACAGAAGAGAGATCCTTTCCTTCCTTTCTATAGGAAATGACTGATGTTGCTAAGTCACCTTCCGCTGCTCTTGCGTCATCCCTTTTCCAATTCTTTTTGTATGGCTCGGTTGCATCCGATTGATCGATCCCTAGTCACTGATTACATGCATGAGTATTGGCTTTGGCAAGCAAGTCAAGGAAAGAAGAGGAAATTAAAAGTTCCCTGAGTTTGATGGTACTAAGTTAGATGTCACAAATAGGAATTCATGGCCTACTGTATGCATGTATGTGCTAAAAGAAGATCAAAAACCGGGGAATCACTTAATAAGAAATTCTAACTATTGTTCAAAACTCAAAGTACCACTGAAGAAATAGAATTAAATGGTTAACTAAGAATGAGAGAATGAAAAAGCTGAGTAATAAACAAGGAGTGGCTTGCTATTTATGATGACGAAGAGCTGGTACAAGCCACCTTCAGGACTGCGATGAAAGCAATCTACATCTACATGATTCCAAGATAGTAAAAGATAGAAAGTAAAAATGCTATGGAACGCATGGTGAACAACCTGCGGGAGCACGGTAATCCCGACGAGTAGGATCTAGAGGAACTCAGGCAGAAGTACTGCCTCCTTGATTGGATCGCATGTCAACTGGCTTTTCAGAGACCTAAAAAGACGAAGCCCCTCTCCTCTCTCTGTAACTAGAGAGGTAGGCAAACCTGAGTTTAGAGCCACCTCGATTCGGGATGTCGGAACACCAACCGGATCGGAAACCTCATCCTAAACTTACTTCGGAATAGGTTCGAGAGCTTCCATTTCAATGTGTCTTTCCAAAAATCTTTGGTATGCCTTTTCCTGGTCAAAAGGTTTGTTTGGGAAAGCTTCTAAATCTAGGGTGAAATGTCCCCACCCCCTGGGGCAGGATAGTAAAGAGCTGATTCTAGGGAAAGCTAGGATTTCACTTTTCTCTCAGCCATCGAGTTGGAGTAGTTAACCATCTATATGCCGTGGAAGAATACGCATAAGCATTAGTTCTTGCCCTTCCAGTGTAAGTGGCGGATCAAACTTTATCCTAGTTTTGCTAGCCTGCTTGTTTGGTTTGCTAGTTCCTGGAAAGACAACCCTTGCTTTGATTGAAGGAAGTGAGCGGACAATACTGTTCCTCCAAGTCAGCTCTTAGGATAGGGACAGCCTGTTCGATAATGCGAATAATGATCCTGCTGTAGATACGGTACGGCTAACCCAATTGATCTTCTCATCGGCTTATTTCATATCCGGAAGTGAGCACACTAGCGCGAAAGGAAAGAACTTGCAACGAACAAGCGACGGATTGCCTTCCTTCTTCCTTGAAGGTTGGACTTACTCGAATTACTACATTTCCTGTTTCCGCTAACCCTGTTTGTTCGCATATCAGGTTCGGCTTGAGCGCAGACATCGGATCGTATTGATGGATATCGCATGCTAGTGAGTAACCCTTTTTCCCTGTGGTCGAGCTTTCTCCCGTACTGCTTACATCTCTTTAGAAAGCAATAGATCTGTCCTCCATCTTTCAAATGTTCAATGAATGAACTAGATCGAATATAGCTAGCTTTCATCTCATCTTTCCTTTCAAACTGATTAATAAAGTAAGAAACCTATTCATCTATCCTATCCCTCGGCAAAGCAAAGCAGACAAGGAGACCTACTAGTAGAGAGAGGAGACCTTCTAGTTGATCTGCTTGGTCGCTGGATATGATCAGTTGCGCGATCAGCACAGTCTTTTATAGGGCTTATAGCTTAGGTCTCGTTCTTATATGCTACCTAGAATTATTTAGAACTTAAATCTTTAAGCATGTGCTTAGTCAAGGAGGAAACTACTGAAGAACAAAGAAGTCGTCTTTGGTCAGTGAACCAACTTTTGCCGAGCCCCCGGTTCCTTGAATGAAGCTTGACCTTCCTAGTCAGAGGCTTATTCCTTTTTGCACCCTGCCCGCTAGCTTCAAAGCGGATTGCTACCTAGCCAAGGCAGCTTGCTCCTAGTGACGGTCGTTACCTTTTCAATAGCTCCCATCTTCCCAAACAGCTAGCTTTCCTAGTCCTTGGGATATTCCTTTCTCCGGAGAATCTGTATCTGTCATTGACGGCAAAGGCTACTATAAATTTGTTGATTTGCAGGTGTTGAAAAGATTGCCAACAGAACGAAAAGACGGTTGTAATTCCTAACCCTTGCTTTTAACGAAAGTGAGCTAGCTGCTTCCATATCGATGACCCAAACCTGGTACACCCGGGTTGCTACCAGCAAAAACAGGAAGGTCCAGCTTTGGCATTGGTGCACTTGCAAAGTACTCCTGCCGGCTCTGTGCTCTCGACCGACTTCCGCATGTATATGTGGGAATATTCTTCTCACTGAGAAAGGAGGGGTGAGCACTTTTCTCTATTTATTGTCTAATTTATTTTTGCACTATGTTGAGATTCTTTTCTTGCCGGTGTGGTAGATAAGAATGCGCCGAATAAGTGTCAGGATTCCCATCCATCACAGAAATCGATCATTCCTTGGATTCCTCACTTTAGGTACCTATTATACTCGCGCTTCTTTCTCTTTCTATCTTGCCGGCTTTGGTTTCAGTCAGAGGATGGGTGAGTCGTAAGGGGATTGGAATGGGAAACTTTGGGAGTCCTAACTCTTTCCTAGGAGTCAAAGTTACCTACCGAAGGAGCCATAGTAATGAGAAGTGGGGACTGGGCCTGCCTTGTTGGAACTCTATTTTCCCTTTCTCTGGAGCTTCCACATAAGATAAGATTCAAGAGCTATAAGCTCACCTTGGGGTTCCTTATAAGCACTTGTCTTCTTTCTAACATCACCAGGTGTCAACCCAACCGGTTCTCTTCGTCTATCCTTCAGTACGAGTTATCCGGTGCTTTGGCTTGGATTCCTCCCACCTGAGCATTCTACTTCCCCCTATTGGACATTCTCCTTCCCCCCTATTGGATTACTAGTCTCGCCCTCTAGTTACATACTATCTTCTTACGTTACATACTATCTTCTTACAGTGGATCACCATCTTGACAGCAACCTTTCCTACGTTCATGCGGGAGCCTTGATTTAGTACTCGGGCAATGCCTATTGCTCTGTTGCCTAGAAGTCTCATACATATGTATAGGATCTCATCCATATTATCTTATAGGAAGAGTAGTAACTACCTGCATTCGTATATTCCAAAAAAGAAGAAAGAATTCAACCTAGTAGAGTATAACTTTGCTTGCCTAGCCTTTCAAAGCTATTGTTTGATTCTAGAAGGACCTTAGAGTATTGTCACTGTTCCACTGGAATAAAAATATTTGTCAGTGGTCAGTTTAGTTCGAACAACAAAGTGAGTGGCTGGACTTCTAGTTTTGAACTCTGGCTAGAGTAACCAACCATCGAACCATCTCCAGGTCACAGTCACCCACCAGGAAGGCATAGAGGCAAGACAGAAAGTCAAGACAGCAGGAATCGAACCTAGTCATAGTAAAATGATCATTCAAAGTAGACTTTTGTCATAGGGCAAAGGAGCTTAGAAGGGTGATGTAGGGAAGTAGTAAGGGATGAAATCACTTAGATGTTGTATGACGGAACGATGACTTAATGCAAACATTTTAGCTTGAGAAATGACGTAGGTGATAGACTCCGTCTTTCTTTCCATTTTTGATTGAGAAAGCGTCTGGCCCAAAGAGGTCTACAGTAGTGCCTTGCGAGGTCGTAGACCCGGTAACCCATCGTTCGCCTAAGATCGAAAATGCGATGTCACATCACTCTTCATTCAGTTCAGTCCATTTGCTTAACACATGCATGTCCAAAGAGATGGCGATGACAGTCTCTCTCTGTCATGTCAAATCGAGATTGTGTGGGTGTTCAGTATCACAATCCCTGTATTCTAGGTTCTGGCTGGTTAGAGCAGAGGACTCGAAATCCTCTTTAGCTTTGCGCGTTGGACTCTAAATCCTAACAGAGTGGTTCGATTCCACCTCAGAACGACCTTCACGAAAGTGAAACGAGACGAGAATTGTAGGCTTCTTTCCTAAACTAAAAGCGGTGGTTCCCGCCTCCCTGTGCCTAAAGCGGGGTGGGCGACTGCGGTTCGAGTCTTTATCGATCGGGTAGATCCATATGTTCTGGGGGGGAGACGAGGTGTAGCGCAGTCTGGTCAGCGCATCTGTTTTGGGTACAGAGGGCCATAGGTTCGAATCCTGTCACCTTGATGTGGTATTCACAGGGGCCGAAGTGCAAAGCCCCGTAGCCTATCCGTGGTCGGGAAGGCAGGCGAAAAGCGCACACAAAATAAAAAGAAAGCAAAAAGCTTATTTTGGATTTTTTTAACCCATTATCAGGCTTTTGGTATTCTATATCTATATAATATTATAAAGCTATTTCACTGGTTTGATTTACATATTTCAGTCATGTTATTTGTCTAGCCTTCAATCAGAACCCCACCGGTTCCGAAGATTCTTTCGGCATCACAATGTGCTTTTGGAATCTTCCTATGAAACAAATAACATTCTGGAACAGTTTAGGACAGCTCAGTAGAAAGCGAGCTTTTTTCGCGTATAGCCAACCTCGAAGCCCAATTAGCGCACGGGCTGCCCCCTCAACTCAACCCTGGCGAGTACGCTAACTTGGTCAGGGAGCATTTAGACGGTGCAGTTAGTATTGACCACTACCGCCAAGTCCATAATTAAAAAATTGATGAAGTCCACATAATGGAGCTCAAAAGCCGATTAAAAAATCTACTTTTTGAGCATCTTGAAACCGCACATAAAAAATATTATGAATGAATCACCTTACAATAACATACGAGAGACAGCTTTCGATTTTTTCGAACAACAAGTCGAACCCAATGAACAATTCCATTCAAAGGAATGTTCTAGAGGGGGCCCTTTTCCGCTATATTCGCGATATTGAACAAAATGGAAGAAATTCTTCACGATTTCTAGAGTTCCGGGATTACTTCACTGATATCGATTTTCGCCTAAGCACGGCCTCTAGGTTAGTTCAAAGTGTAGTACAACGAACTATCGATACACCGAAAACGAGTAAAGATGGGTACATAAAATGAAGACATCGTGGATTACCCAAATTGGGACAACGATAGGACATTTCACTTTCTTTCGCAATATTTCTGATCATGACTCAACCACTAGGAAAGGGGATTGCTTACTCTCAGCCACGTTTTCGCTTATGCTTAGTCAAGTGAGGATTCCATTCGAAGTAACGTAACAGGAGCACCATCTTAAAAACTTCTCGGGATCCGGAGTTTTTCGAGAAAAGGTCCCATCCTTCAATATCATGATTGGGTCAACCAGGCCAGATCATAAGTGAATTTGATCGGGTCGACCAGGTCAGGCCCGATCATGAGTGAATAGAAAATCGAAAACGTACATAGCTGTTCCAGCGGAAATACTTTGTTTAATTCTACCACTTCTACTAGGAGTAGCCTTTTTAGTGCTAGCTGAACGTAAAGTAATGGCTTTTGTGCAACGTCGAAAGGGTCCTGATGTAGTGGGATCGTTCGGATTGTTACAACCTCTAGCAGATGGTTTGAAATTGATTCTAAAAGAACCTATTTCACCAAGTAGTGCTAATTTCTCCCTTTTTAGAATGGCTCCAGTGGCTACATTTATGTTAAGTCTGGTCGCTTGGGCCGTTGTACCTTTTGATTATGGTATGGTATTGTCAGATCCGAACATAGGGCTACTTTATTTGTTTGCCATATCTTCGCTAGGTGTTTATGGAATAATTATAGCAGGTTGGTCTAGTAAGACGGGGGGCGGCCGTTCGGTCGCCTATGATATACGGACCAATTGGTCAAAAATGGGTTTGTGCCGCAGGTGTTGAACGATCTACTCTACACAGGTGTGGGCTTACAGGGCTAGGGCTCATAAACCCTTTCTTTCATTCGGGTCGGTCACTTTTCCGGGCCGGGATCGAGAAGTGGAAGTCATAAAAAAGAGATGTTTCTCTTCGCACCTCAGATCAAGAGGAAAGGTAGCTTGTCAAGCTGGTCTCACTATTGGAAATTCTAGCTTTCTTTTTTTTTTCAACGGCTCTTCTTCTTTGTCAACGCTACTAAGGACCTGACGGTTCGCCTACTGGATGAATGAAAGAACATGAGAAAGGGTTATAAAAGAAAAGGCGACGAAAGTCTACTACAGTACAGTCAAAGTCAGCGGCTGAGTTTGCCTAGCCTCGCCTACTAAAAAAAAATAGTAGGCGAGCGAGTTAGCGAAGAGGCTTAGGGATAAGAGAGTGTCAGTGCGTACGTAGCCTTCATTCTACTACGCTACACAAAGTCACTTAGCTCGACGTTAATTAAGAGAGTAAAGGAGGAATACCCTACATAGAAGAACCGCAGTTCGCTTACAAAGGTATAACCTTTCGCTCCCCGGGGCAAAGCTGCTTCGCACCACTGATAGACTACTTAATTAAGATTCCATTTCAAAGGCGCTACTTTGTTTCGCAAGCCTTTGTCATTGTCAGTCAACTAAGGTTGGCCCTCGGCCCCCTGCGAATCCGTAAATCAGAGAGCATGCCGCAAAAAAAAGGATGGTCCCCTATGCATTGAATTCTTTCCGGAACGCAAAGAATTCAAGTACCTGACCCCCCATCATGGTGAACCTCTCCTTGTGATCGGGATGAGGTAGATGCCTCCCAGCCGGGGAGCGGATCGAATCGGAGTTTCCTTAGGTAGCCACCGACCTACAGTTCTCCTTAAACTTCTGTGCTTGGTGGAAAAGAAGCGAACAAAGGTACGCTCGCTTGCTGTCTTGTTCTCTGCCGCGGACTGGGATCGCTCGCCAGCTAGGCCCTCTAGAAAAAAGTTGGAGCAACATTGTATGAGAACATATTACCCATCTTCGGGGACAAGGGGCGGAACGACCTCTCGATCTACTTACTGCAGCCCAGGACGGGCGTCGTCGTCTAGGCGTGACTTCTTGTTTTGATCTCCCCTACGCCTAGGACGTAGTCTGGGCCAAGAGCCATAGTTAGTTGCTGTTTCCATTTGGTTCTTCTTTCTCGTTGTTGATACCGGCAAGACCCAGCCAGATGATGATGTCTGCAGGTTGGTAGTGAGAGGACTCTTAGTACCCGCAAAAAAAAGGGCGCTGGTGAAAAAAACAATCATTTGATTTAGTTTCTTGCTCTCCCTTAGCAGCGGGAAAGGAGTCTATCTATCTGCCTAGCTTTGGTAGATTTCCCCCAACGCAATTCAAAAACGGAAATTCCACGAATCCTTGAGGTGGATAAGTCCGACGACTCAGCAGCAGTGCGGAATTGAGTTTCTGGTCCGGTGGATCTGATCTATAGTTAGGGGGCAATACATACCAAAAGGTTCGAAGAAGGAAGGCGCAGTATATAACCAACCCACCCATAGCCGGTCTAACTGCTGAGAGAGAAAAGTGCTTTTCTTTCCCTAAGAGTCCTCAAGTACACACAGCTATTGCTGATCCTTTGCGAGATCAGGATGAGACCCTTCAGAATTTATAATCAATCCATGTTAGGTCAACATCGAGACAGAGCATCTCTGTTGGCTCTGTCAAGGAAGTGAAACAGGCATTCCTAGGTTGGGTGGGGTTACCATAGGATTGACCCTCAGTCAGGCCTCCGATTCCAAGGAGTTGATTCAGCAAGTTCCCCGTGCTACCCCGCGGGAAGTCTAATCGGATCAATCGGTGGTTCCGTAATGAGTAGTCGAATACACATTGAGGGGGCCTTGCCTCCTCCTTCCCGCCCACACCTTCATTCTTTTCCTCCTCTGATCTTAGAAAGCATACTAAACTTCACTCCAATCTTTCTCCATTAGCAACAAGAGCAGCTCTATCTATCGGCCCTTGATGAGTAAGCTTAGCTATACCGCTTAGGTTGCAAAGCAGCAAGCTCCCTTCTAATGCGTTATTAGGCTGCTTGGAGCCTTCCCGCTTAGTAAGCCGCCTTCGGCCCTTCCTCCTTCTTACTCTGTTTGGTATTCGCTCGCGGGTTTGTTTCCAGGTTCTTTCGTTCTTGGTTGGCTCTCTCTATTGTTGTTTGTAGATCGTGCGTCCTGCGCATTGATCCGGCAGCGAGACCCGCCCTGGTTGTAAAGCGAGCCGTCCTTCCTTTCATTCGTTGCTTTGTCTTCGGTTTGTTTTTAAACTAGACCTTCTCTCGGGACTGTGGTGACGAACCTTACTCTCCTCGGTCAAGTGGTTGACCCGTCTGTCCAATAAGTTGACTAAGTGAATGGTAATCCTATAGTTTGACCAGCCTGGGAAGAGTAGTCAGAGGCAATTCGCTAATATGGAGCTGTTTATATCGGCTTTCTTTCCTAACTAACAGGAAAAGAGAGACATGCGAGTTCGACTCTCGTTCTATCCATGTTCAGCAGTCCTTTTCCATCTTGGTACTGTTGATGGCAGTACCGCTCAACTACGAGATGCTTGAAAGTCGATGTATCAATAATGTTCCCAAGAGTAGCATCGAGCCTCGAAACGGCAAGCCATGCTTCAAGCTAAGTCAGTATGGATCTAATTGATTGCTAAACTGAAGGCTCTGTCGAAGATTCTCATTCTGAAGCAGGTGCCTAGCTCTGGAAGGATGGGCGGGATCATACCTATTTGAAGAACATTCTGTAACACTTGTTTTTGAGTGGGGAAGGAAAAGAAGCACACAAGCGAACAACCATCTAACCGTCAGTCTGAACTCCCAGTCCATCAGTAAGAAAAAGCTTCCGTTTCCATCATTCAGCAGTGGAATGTCTATCGTGATAAACCGTGTGATTTGAGCCTATCTATAGCTAGAACAGTGTGATTCTATAAGCTAAGCAGATGAGGCAACAAAGAACCTAACCGTCCTCTCTGATTGACTTCATCAGAAGATTCCTATGGTCTGGTTTACCTTTCTTCTTTCCTTGCAACCTTGGATCGATATGGTTCATTCCTGGGCTATGCTCTTTCAACGGTTGACAGAAGAGGGGGACGGGCAAGGATGATCAGACTGCTTGGTTCGTCAGAGGTATTAAAAAAAACCTTCTTTTTGGTCTTTTCTTTCTTGCCGCCACTTTGTGCCGCTGCAATGAGAGCGTAAGTTGCGGAATTTTTTCTTTATTCTTTTTTGTTTTGGTGCGCTCTTCCTTTTTTGAATTAGAAAGAAGGGTTCAGTGGGAGGGCAAGGGGTAGTTAAGTTTTAGGTTGGCTCTTTTTTTTTTACTGACTTTTTTTTCGGTGTAATTTAATAAAGAAGTAGCAATTGTTCATTTCATTTTTTTCTTCTTTTCTTTACTCAATCCAGCGAAGAAAAAGCAACTCCTTTTCCCCCCCTTCTTGCTTTGGGGGGTGGGATCCTGAAGCTGCCTACCTTTCTTTTTGGCGGGTAGCCGCGAGGAATGTACTTGATGACATCGAGTTTAAGCTATTCCAAGCCAAGAGATTCAAACTTTGATACAGTTGGTTTCATTGGTCCATTCTTAAGGGGAAGTCCCGAAACTTAACTAGTCAATTGAGAGGATCATTTCGTCGGCATACCCTGAAGAACGTACTCCCATCTTCCTTCACCATCCTTCCTTCTAACTGTACAAATGGAAAAGACAGAATGAAAGAAAGAGAATAGTAATGTAATAGGAAAGAGCATAAACTCTATGTCAATTTCCAGAAGTGCGAGTTTATGACTTCGAGTCTGGTTGGGGTACATCGTTTCTGACGAAGGCATCAAGGCTGACCCCACGAAGATCGAAGCCATTACCAGCTGGCCGATTCCAACGTCCATCCACGACATTCGGACTTTCCATGGCCTTGCTTCATTCTTACATTTCTTGCTTCTTTTTCTTATGCTTTTCCTATCTCTATTTTATTGACGTGTGCAATACTTCTTTCTATCTTGTGAAAGGTAAAAGCGTTATAGATAAGTGAGACACTAAACTACGGCAATTTGAGACTGACTGACTTTGATGAAAGTACACTACTTGAGAAACACTTCTTTTCTTATGAAAGAATAGTTACTACTACTTGCAGTTTTAACGTTTAAATAAAGTACGAAAAGGAAGTGATTGCTTAGGGGGATGAGTCCCTCATTGAATGAGGAAGCCTGACCTCGGTTATTAGAGAGTCTAATTCAGTAAGTAAGAACAATTACATTAGAGCAAGATCCCATTGTTCTCATGATCATACCTTTCTACCCAGTCTCGAAGTATGGTCTTCACCTAACCTCTTTCTATATACTTAACGCGACCCACGCCTACTCTCCCGGGCCTAGAAGGTTTGCAACATTCTCATGTTTGTTCACTTGACAGATTTCACACTCTTTCACTATGCTACACACGCCTTTCTTCATGCCAGGCCAATACACGTACCCCTTTTCTTCCTCTGGTAGGTGGCTAGAATGCCAGAGTGCCCTCCTCCTGGTGTGCCATGCATCTCTCTTATCAAGTTATTTCTGACATCACCCTGCTCGCCAACATAGATCCAGCCCTTCCTATTGAGAACTCCACCTTGTATCACCGGTTCGCTGCAGAGTGCCTAGTTGATTTTTTCCAAAACCTGTTTTCAAGCTCTTCAATTTAAAGAAGGTAAGCAATTTCTGCAACGTGTTCTTCTCGTAGCGCGTCGTTACGCTTGGAAGAGGAAATAACCACATTGATAAAGAAAGTTAAATATTGAAAGACTGGATCTAATACACTTCTCTTGATGCCGCAACAGGCCGTCAGGTTGGTTTTGGTGGGCTAAACAATGAACATTATATCCGTAAGGACATTCTTGAAGAATCAAAGCTTCTAAACCATTCCACTCACCGCGCATGTTGCTTGCTCCATCGTAACCAGCTCCCCTGGATTGATTTTGCTTTATGGCAGCATAAACTAATTGGCAGTAAGTGCTTCGATATGATGTGGTTCTGTATCAATCCTGAGGCCTGTATTAGTATCATAGATGGGTTTCCTTTTTTCTGAAGCTGGAGTACCTATGGAAGAGGCTTTACTTTTCGATAAGGAGATGCGGACTCGTATGCAGAGTTCTTTCAGTCGAGCAGTTGAGGGAACGAGTAAGATACGTTTGTCAGTCTACTTGAAACTCGATCTTTCAGGAATTAGTTCACTTGCCATTCAATCTCTTTTCCGAGTTCATGTCTTAGAAGGAGTACGCAATCTCCTTTTCTATCCCCGTGAGAAGCTGAACACTGCCTCCCTCTCAACGATGTCACTAGATAGGGACACGCATTTCTGCCAGGCCATAAAATCGAAATGAAAACAATCTCTCCCTCCTACGCTATGAAGGTACTTTTCTTCACCGGATTCGAGTGATTGTGATAGCTGTGGTTGGGCATCCGAGTGCTTCAAATGGCATGTTGTTTCTTAGTGCTTCCCTGCGATTTAGGGACTCCGCAATATTATTATATCCTGTCATTCTTTCCCTATTGAAGGTGGATTAACAACCTTTATTTGGTTGTATTCTCATTCATCTTAACCAATCATAACACCAATTAGGTGTGGTAGTTGGCCACTACTTATGAAATATCTCAAACCCACGAGTGATTTATCATAACAAAACTGTGCCCAGTTCTCTTTGTCTTCGAGCTTTTATTCCTCAATCCACTTATTCGTTCCCTTCTTTCATATACCTCCCCACCAATAGATAGAGACAAATGGGAATAACCGAACCACGTCTACAAAATGCCAGTACCATGCAGCTGCTTCAAAGCCAACGTGATGCTTCTTGGTCAGATGACCAAGATATTGGCGAATACCACATACGATCAAGAAAAGAGTACCTATAATCACATGAAAACCATGAAAGCCAGTTGCTAAGAAAAAGGTAGAACCGTAAATACTATCCGAAATAGTGGAGGGTGCTTGGTAATATTCCATTCCTTGAAAGCCAGTGGATACTAGAGCCAGTGAAACGGTTGCTACTAAAGCGTAAACTGCTCGTTTTTCCTTCCCCGCGAGTATAGCATGATGAGCCCAAGTTACGGCAGCTCCGGATGAAGGGAGAATAGGGGTATTAAGAAGAGGGATTTCCCAAGGATCTAAAACCCCAATCCCTTTTGGGGGCCAAATACCTCCGATCTCTACCGTAGGTGCCAAAGAAGAATGAGAAGAAGCCCAAAAAAAAGCAAAAAGGAACATAACCTCCGAGACTATGAAGAGAATAGAACCATATCGAGGTCCTAATTGTACAGCTTTTGTATGATGCCCTTCCAACGTGGATTCACGTAGAACATCCCGCCACCATACGAACATGGTATAAAGGAGAAATATTAGGCCCAAACTGAGAAGTGTTGCACCCCCTTGAAATGAGTGCATGTACATCACACCTCCTACGGTGGTTGCCAAAGCTCCGAGTGAACCCGAAATAGGCCATGGACTTGGATCTACCAAATGATAAGAATGCCTCTGAGATTCAATCATAAACCACTTTGCCCCGGTTGTATGTAAACCCCCCTTCACCCCCATCCCCTAAAGTGGTAAAGAAGGAGGCTCTTCTTTGTCTCATTAGGACAAACAAATAGGAAGGGATAGTTCTTTCATTGCATTGATAGAAGTGAGACTATCAAAAGATTTCTCTATTATTTAGAGAAAAGAGTTGGCGTGGATTCTACCAACGAAACGTTGAAGTTTTTTATTGGTCTTTATCATGCCCTCTCCGTTATGCCCTCGTTAGACCTATCCATCCATTCGTAAGGTCGTTCAGAAGCAAAGGCCTACTACTATACTATACAAGTACGCTGGTCATCAAACATCAAAACATTACCCATTTTCATTTATATCCCCCCCCACCTTATAGTCCTACACCTTTCTTAGGACTATCAAGCCTTCCCGAATTAGGTCTATGGGTACGAAGGCCTCTCGAATTTGTTCTACAGTAGAAGCTTTGAACGTAGACCCGGATACAAATCTTTCACTCACTGAAAAGTGAAAACCTGTAACTATATCGTCCTGAAGACGGATGCGACGGGAAGAAGTGGCATTTAGAAGTGTTGCTGACTTTACATTTAGGTTTCGGCATAACAAAGCTTGCACTGTCTTTTCGCACTTAGGCGCACAGCGTGCCGTTGGTAATGATTCTACTACGGCGCTGCAAATTCGCAAGCTGATCCTAAGTAATCGTTGTTGTTCATTGGATTCCCCCGGAATTACTTCGTTAGGATTGAAGAATTGCTGCAATTCTTCCTGAATAGACTCGATTCTCCCGTCGAGAGTTTCTTTGAAAGTCTTACCTAAACTCTTCCGACTGAATATGAGAAAGCCTATAAAACAACGAGCTACTATCATTTCTTCATTATAGATTGAGATCTTCTTCGGACTTGATGCACAAATAGATGGAATAGCAGCAAATAGCATATTTCTTCTATCCTTCTTATCCGTTGAACTCAATCCCATCGTGGGGTAACTATATCCTTTTAAGCTCTGCTCCCAAAACAAAAGAGAAAGGGAGACGATCTCAACTGGCCTTGGTTTTTCCGAGGAAAGCAATTGTAAGAGTCACTATTTAGAAAGCGTTATTATTATACACGACAAACCTACCAATAAAACAAAAGGGGAAACAGAAATGATTAACCCCTCGACTACCTTTTTTGATTCGGGTTTCGCTTCGGGGGGGGTCGAGCTCGGCACTGGCTCAGCTCCCCACCAGAGCTCCTTTATACACCTATAGAGAAGAGATACTGTAAATATTCAGGGATATTTACTGTATCATAAATATGATCTATCAAAGGAGGAAAATCCAAGCGAAAAAGCCATGTTACCACGTTCGTTATAACCATACTAGGTGTGTCATTACTATATCAATCTTTATGTATTTCTTTCCCTTTTTTCGCATGTGATTTGATTGCTGTAGTAATTTAATTTAATTAATAATTTTTCTCTATGCGGCGGGTTCAATCATTCGTCCAAGTACAACTTTAAGATTACGCCAGTGTATGTCACATTGGATCCTCAAAGGCGCGTAGCGACCCAGTACAACTCAGGGTCTGCTTCACTCCACCGGCCCTCAGAGAATCGATAAGATGATTTCAAGGGCGCAAATTCGAAATAAGTTGGCTTTTTTCTTTCGCTTTTGAAGGGCAATGTGTAAAGAAAGAGTGCTGCGTTCTTTAATTACGTATCATACTGTTCGCTAAAAACCAATTGAAATGGAAGAGTAGGCGGCCCGTAGCGGGATAACATTGTCTTTGATCTCACGACCCGGGGCTTGGTATTTCTTCTAAAAAGGCGCGCAGCGAAGGGGCGCAGCCCTACGTTTTCACTGTTGACGAATAGAGGACGACAAAGATCTCTCTCGCAACCAGTTTGAGACAGACCTCGGAGCGACGAGAAGAAAAAAATATAAGATAAGGGACAATTATGTAGAAATAGCGCGATAGGCACGAAGTGAGCATTCCAGTGCCAAATGGCGTGCACGCCGAATCCCGGGATCAAGAGAAGCACTGGTTTCGGATTCTGGTTGGATTTGTTCGAGTCATTTGAGACCCGCAATGAAGCAGGGATCCAACAGTGGATGGGGGTGTCAGAGTCGACACAGAGACGGTGAGGGGGGCAAGTGTTCTTCGGACTCATTCCAATTGAGTGCCAAGATGCGCCTGGAGCATAGCGCTGGGGTGCGAGAACGAGTAGGAAGTTCTGGTCCCACCCGGAAGAGTGCACTGATAGCCTATCTATCAATCTTCTACAGCCAATGACATAAGATAGGGAATCTTTCTGATTGGTCTAATTGAGAGGGAAGATAGGATGATATTAGTTGCAATCGGAGAGAGAGGAAAGTCTCGGGTCTTATATGCTTAACACGTTTTTGTCTCAATGACAGGCCGCTCGAACATTGTCTGATTTTTTTTTGAAGAGACTCGATCTTATGTATCTACTTATTGTCTTTTTGCCTTTGCTCGGTAGTTCCGTAGCCGGTTTTTTCGGACGTTTTCTAGGATCTGAAGGAACCGCTATAATGACCACCACGTGCGTTTCATTTTCTTCGATCTTATCTTTGATTGCTTTTTATGAAGTCGCACTGGGAGCTAGTGCTTGCTATCTCAGAATAGCTCCATGGATCTCATCGGAAATGTTTGATGCTTCTTGGGGCTTCTTTGGCGACCGTGAAGTCACCGGATGAATTGCCGAGTAGATAGATCAGATCCGGACGCTGCAGTTGTTCCGCGGTGATACGGACTCGACCCGCTCCTACCCACCCTGGGGTATCATAGCATGTCGGGAATCGAGGGGGGACATACTGGACGTAACAACTCCCGTCGGTTGGGGGCTCTGCCGCCCTGCCTTTCGATCGATACACAGTTGAGGAGGCCGATCACGAACGTGACAGGTGTGGGAGCGATCCTGGGAAGGCAAGGCTAAGACGGCGCCTTGCATATGGGTAGCAAGAGGGCGCTTATGCCCCGACGGTGGGGCCTTATGGGGGAGGGCCCAGCCCAATAGGGGCAGCACACCCCCCACTTTAAGCGCATCTCTGTATCGACAGAATAACTCTATCTAAGGGTGACGTCGGTGGAACCGGTGAACCACGCGAGCTGGTTAGATGCGTGGGGCAGAGGGCTCGTAGTACCCCCCTTTTCTTGATCCAGCCTTTTCTTCGCTTCGGTAGTTAAGAACCTAAAATCCAAGGGGGGCTGGCCTGCACGCCATACCTATACCCATACAGTGCCAGGCAGGCGGTGGACTCATTTTTGGATTAGGGAAGGGGGGAAGGGGCCTAAGCACGGCAGATGCCGTACACTTGAGTGGCAAAGGAAAGCGAGACCGTACTTCTTTTGCCAGGCCTGTTCTTACATAAGGTTCCTCAAGTTGGTGAGCCGTGTGATGGGAAACCTTCCCGCACGGTTCGGAGAGCACTGAAGACGAATGAGAGGTTCACCACCACATCATTGCAAGGGGAGCTCGCTCGATTCGCAGATTGGTCTGACTCGTAATTCACTTTTGACTCCGTGTTCGATAGCCTGACCGTAGTAATGTTAATTGTGGTTACATTCATAAGTAGCTTGGTCCATCTTTATTCCATTTCATATATGTCTGAGGATCCGCATAGCCCTCGATTTATGTGTTATTTATCCATTTTTACTTTTTTTATGCTAATGTTGGTGACTGGAGATAACTTTCTCCAATTATTCCTGGGATGGGAGGGAGTAGGTCTTGCTTCATATTTGTTAATTCATTTCTGGTTTACACGACTTCAGGCGGATAAAGCAGCTATAAAAGCTATGCTTGTCAATCGAGTAGGTGATTTTGGATTAGCTCTTGGGATTTTTGGTTGTTTTACTCTCTTTCAAACAGTAGACTTTTCCACCATTTTTGCTTGTGCTAGTGCTCCCAGAAATGAATGGATTTTTTGCAATATGAGATTGAATGCCATAACTCTGATTTGTATTTTACTTTTTATTGGTGCTGTTGGGAAATCCGCACAGATAGGATTGCATACTTGGTTACCCGATGCAATGGAGGGTCCCACTCCAGTATCTGCTTTGATTCATGCAGCTACTATGGTCACTGCTGGCGTTTTCATGATAGCAAGGTGCTCCCCTTTATTTGAATACTCACCTACGGCTTTGATTGTTATTACTTTTGCAGGAGCTATGACGTCATTCCTTGCGGCAACCACTGGAATATTACAGAACGATCTAAAGAGGGTCATAGCTTATTCAACTTGCAGTCAATTAGGCTATATGATCTTTGCTTGCGGCATCTCTAACTATTCGGTTAGCGTCTTTCACTTAATGAATCACGCGTTTTTCAAAGCATTACTCTTCCTGAGTGCGGGTTCGGTGATTCATGCCATGTCGGATGAGCAAGATATGCGGAAGATGGGGGGGCTTGCCTCCTCCTTTCCTTTGACCTATGCCATGATGCTCATGGGCAGCTTATCTCTTATTGGATTTCCTTTTCTAACTGGATTTTATTCTAAAGATGTGATCTTAGAGCTCGCTTACACAAAGTATACCATCAGTGGGAACTTTGCTTTCTGGTTGGGAAGTGTCTCTGTCCTTTTCACTTCTTATTACTCCTTTCGTTTACTATTTCTAACATTTCTAGTACCAACTAATTCATTCGGGCGAGACAGATTACGATGTCATGATGCGCCCATTCCTATGGCCATTCCTTTAATACTTTTGGCTCTCGGGAGTCTCTTTGTAGGATACTTGGCCAAAGTGTGACCTGTTAGCCCATAAGTCAGTACTGTGACGAAGCGGCTGTTGCTCACCCGATACGATCGTACGAGGTCACAATTTACCCAACACGATCATCCGGGGTGAACAAGAATTGGGGATCGGATGCGGGCGAAATTCCCGCCAATGGCTGAGATGTTCAGTCGACTCCCTCCCCCTTTGTAGGGGTCTGGACCCCTACGAGTGAGCAGAAAAGGGAGGAGGAAAGAGGCCCTGGTGAACCGTCATAATAAGTGAACAAGTGTAAGCTTTGCTGCCCGACAGTATGGAGTACTGACCACACCGAGGGACAGGCCCTGAAGCGAAGGACAGGAACGAGCGGAATTAATGTGTTCCAATTTCTGGCCTTGCACCGACCATCCAACGGACCATGGACTAAATGGCCACTGCCTGAAAGGACTATGCTATGTCCAGGGGACCGCCGCCCTCCACAAGGTACATCTTGCGCCTATGGGCCGCTATAACTATCCAAGAAGACACTCGAAAAAGGAAGGATAAACAAACCTACCCGGTGGACTGCCGAGCTACAAGTCCTACGACACAGGAGCGGGATTCTCTAAAAAGCCAAGGTCGTGGGTGGCCAAGAGGGCCCACTTGGAGACTTGGGATCTCAGCAGGAAATGTGAAGGTTGCTTAAAGCCGGCCGATAGGCGAAAGAGAATCCAAAAGTTTTGTTCTGATCTGAGTAGGCTCAACATAGGGAATACCCTAACCCTGGGAACCGGGGCATATAAATCCGCTTATGGCATTCACCCAAGCATACAGAGACAGATGGAATGAAAGAAAGAAAAAGTAGCTCCGCAGCTCGCCCATCAGAAGAAAGACCCGCCGCTAACGATTTGGAAATCCCTGGTGGGCTGGGCCTGAAAGACAAGTGTGTGTGGATTTCCACATCCTCGTCTTTACTTTAAGACACAACTCTTCTCTTTCTCGGTCAAATGACTTGCGATAGTCTACCTTGAGTAGGACCATAGGGATCTTATGTTTGTGGCGAAAGATAAGTGGTTCTGTCACAACCAAGAAAGTTTCTATGAGTGAGCGACCCTTGATAAACGCCGATTGATACGTGTCAATGTCAATAAGTGGATGAGTGTTGTTAAAGACAATGTTTGTTCCTCTTCTTTGAAACGATTTTGATGAATCTCGAGATGATACTGATTGGCCTGAAATCCTCGACGGTGTTGGCATCTTTTTTCTTTGGGAGGAGAGTGATGGATGCCTGGGTTAGCCTCCAAACATAAAGGCCATTACTATGAAAGAGCTGCAAGAGAGAAAGCAGTTGCGGGTGGTCCCAGAAGGCTTGGATTGCACAGATTCTACCAGAGGATGTTGAGATGCTCCCATTGCAACTCACTGATGGAGAAGAACTGGAGAGCTCAGCTAGAGCTGGAGGAGGTGGTAGTACCAGTTCCCTACTGGTACCAGTGGTGGCTTGATCACTTCAAATTGGAGGGACTATTGGGCCAAATTCCCATACTGTAAAAAAGGGGGTTTTCTTTTTTGATATATCGGGGGTTTTGTGTGCAGAGGTCGCCAGGTTGAAGTTGGATGTTGCTTTTGTAGTTCCCAGTGAAGGATGATACTGGGTCTATGATGCATTTTATTTGGATTTTGGCTGATAGTTTTCGATGAAGCCACAGATACTACTCTTGTCTGAGACCTGCTGGCTTCATCCAGAGGGAGATTGTTCTATTTTGTTGGATCATAGGGAACAATGAGGATGGGTATGGGGAGATGGTCGTTTAGGGTTGATTGTAAAAAGGTTATTTTTCTTCCTGGTGGTGGTTTTGTGTTTCTTTGAATAATAGGAAGAGGCCGCCAAGGCGCGGAGCGATGAGTATTGCCCATTAGGAGAACCCGTTAAGAAAGCCGGAGCAGAAATCCAAGCTTCTGGTAATTTATTCAATTACTTGAACAGTTTTTTCTTTCTTTGTTGAATTATTATT
Source organism: Oryza sativa Japonica Group (assembly GCF_034140825.1). NCBI lineage: Eukaryota > Viridiplantae > Streptophyta > Magnoliopsida > Poales > Poaceae > Oryza > Oryza sativa. The sequence continues at coordinate 119,254 of NC_011033.1, forward strand.
TCTCTTTTGGTATGTGGTTATCTAAAAGCATCTGTGACTTGTTTTAGTACTTTCGTCACAACTATGGCATTGGCATGGCCTTTGCTCAACTAGACTATCAGAGCTCGATCATGGCAAACGAAGGAACTCAGACCCGATCTAGACAACTTGAGGAGCAAGTTAGAGCTATGAGAGAATCCATGGATAAGATCCAAACAGATCTAGCCGAACGGATGCAACAACAGAGTGAAGAGTTTCAAGCTCAAAAACAATTACAACAACAACAGTTTGAGAAGCAAGTAGTTGAGTCTATTTTTTAAATACAGAGAGAGGTTAGTGGCTTCAACGTTGAGTACCTACTAAGAGTTAGTTCTCGACGGGCAATAAATCATATTGATGAAAAATCACCAAGGAGCATGAAACAAAACACATAACTTACGTACCCATTGTACTTAGAGCCAATAAACTACCAAGAATCCTCTGTCTCAACCACTTTCTTCTTGTCTTTACATCGATTTCCAAATATAGGAAGGGAAAGTAACGGAGAGCAAGCAAAAGAAAGAAATCTATCAACGACCGACTTCGGACTAGAATCTAGAAACATACCTAAGGGAAGAAAGCATATTTGAGGTTTACTCCTTCCATGTCTAGTAGGAGTGCGTGCTTCTTATTGCCTTTTGAGCAGTAGTTGTATACATTCCTCACTCAGTCTAATTAATTCTCTTTCCCCCTACCCAAATACCAAGGGAGGTTTATGAGTCGTATCCTCCTTACGAGATAGCGGAAGTAGCATTAGCAGGAAAAGTAAGCTCCTTTTCAAGCCTTCTCTTTCGTAACCTTTGATTAGTTCCTTGGATGCCCTTAGCAAGAATGATGCAGGAGCAATACCAAAGTGTTTCAAAGAAGGATTACCTTGACTTAGGTCTGCCTCCGGCCTAAATTAAATCAACCTAAGTTAAATGGAGTCTCTATCGTTCTGCTGCAAGAGTGGAATATGAGACTTCATACACCTTAAAGTTCATAGAACGAAAAGAATTTTTTTGGAGGTCCTCATTACGCCTAGCATTTAGTGGGCTGGATATTTACCTTTGAAACTAGCAAATCAATAAGGGTTCTATTTGATTAGGCACCTGAATCGGACTGAACCAACTATTTGTCAGGCTACTGTTCTCCTATTCTCTCAAATCCATGAAGTAAGACATTGATTTTGCAATAAGATCCATTATGTTCATTGCATAATAAGCTCCCTTGAAAAGCATTGGCGCACGTGTAAACGAGTTGCTCTACCGAACTGAGCTATAGCCCTTGTCAGAGATATCTTAATATATATAATTTCTTGTCAAGATGAATATTCTCTAATGGTAGAGGATATCCTTTGATCTGTTTACTATATAACATACCAATAACGAAGCGGTATTGCTTATAAAAAGGATTCGATCTATAATCGATCGAAGTAAAGGGTCTTCCTTTGTGGTGATAAATTGCCTACTTAACTCAGTGGTTAGAGTATTGCTTTCATACGGCGGGAGTCATTGGTTCAAATCCAATAGTAGGTAGGTAGGTAGAAAAATTACTAGATAGCATTGGACTTACTTCGCTTCGCTATCTAATAACTTTTTAGACCCTTTTTCTTTGTATCAACTAAACCGTTGGATTGTCTTCAATTAGATGGGGGAATCCAATTAACAGCCTCGACTCGTATCCCAGCTCGTCTGAGAGCTAGCTTCGCTTCAACCAATTCTTTCGTACCCTCAGCTCTACTCACGTTAGCTTCGGCTATTTCAAGTGCCTGTTGAGCTTCTTCCGGATCAATGTCACTACCCAGTTCCGCATCATTTCCTAAAATGATGATCTCATTATTAACTATTCTGGCAAAACCGCTCCACAGAACCGCCGTTAACCATTGATCGTTGAGGAGGCGTATTCTCAAGGGACCCATATCTACAGCTGTGTTAATGGGGGCGTGGTTTGGTAATACGCCAATTTGGCCACTATTAGTAGAAAAAATGATTTCTTTCACTTCACAATCCCAAATAATTCGCTTAGGAGTCAGTACATAAAGATTTAATTTCATTTCTTCAATTTGTTTTCCTCTTCTAAGTTTATAGCTTTCGTGCTAGCTTCATCGATGTTACCCACCAAATAAAAAGCCTGTTCGGGTAGGCCGTCTAATTCTCCGGAAAGGATTAGTTGAAATCCCCGAATTGTTTCTGCAAGACCAACATACTTTCCTGGAGAACCGGTAAAAACTTCTGCCACAAAGAACGGTTGTGATAGGAAGCGCTCAATTTTTCGTGCTCTTGCTACAGTTAAACGATCCTCCTCCGATAATTCATCCAACCCAAGAATTGCGATAATGTCCTGAAGTTCTTTGTAACGTTGTAAAGTTTGCTTAACTCTTTGCGCAGTTTCATAATGTTCGTTGCCAACGATCCGAGGTTGTAACATAGTTGAGGTTGAATCTAAAGGATCTAGGATAAATACCCTTGGAAGCTAATCCTCTGGAAAGTACGGTAGTAGCATCCAAATGTGCAAATGTTGTGGCAGGAGCAGGGTCGGTCAAATCGTCCGCAGGTACATAAACCGCTTGGATCGAAGTTATAGATCCCTTTTTAGTAGAAGTAATTCTTTCTTGCAAAGAACCCATTTCTGTACTAAGAGTAGGTTGATAACCCACTGCAGAGGGCATTCTCCCTAATAAGGCAAATACCCCCGATCCTGCTTGAACAAAACGAAAGATATTATCGATGAATAGAAGCACGTCTTGCTTATTAACATCTCGGAAATATTCTGCCATAGTTAGGGCAGTCAAACCAACTCTCATACGAGCTCCTGGCGGTTCATTCATTTGGCCATAGACTAGAGCTACCTTTGATTCCTCAAGGATTTTTTTCATTAATTACTCCTTTATTTCCATATAAAGATCATTTCCTTCACGAGTCCGTTCCCCTACTCCGCCAAATACGGATACGCCTCTATGAGCTTTAGCAATATTGTTGATTAATTCCATGATGAGTACTGTTTTACCTACTCCAGTTCCCCCAAATAGTCCGATTTTTCCTCCACGCCGATAAGGAGCTAAAAGATCGACCACCTTAATACCAGTTTCAAAGATGGATAATTTCGTATCTAACTCGATTATTTCCTAATAATTGTTGTACCTCACAAGTCACATTAATTTGCTTACCGTCAGTGTCTCGACTACCAAAGCGTTATAAATATAAGGTAACTTGCCCGGGGGAAAAGTGGCATCCAGCACGGGTCCAATAATTTGATCGATACGCCCTGTACTTTTTTCTTCAATTGTAGAAACCCCGGGATGAGAAGTAGTAGGATTGGTTCTCATAATTAAAAAAAAAGGAATTTATAGAAATTTTTCTTTTATTCTTGTTGAATAATGCCAAATCAACACCAAAAAAATATCCAAAAATCCAACAAAAGTCAAAAGGAAATGAATTAGTTAATTCAATAAGAGAGAAAAGGGGACCAGCACTTGATTTCGTTGCCCAAACGAATCCCATTCAATCGTTTACTCATTCCATGAGTCCGTCGGAAAGTTCAATCAATCTTTTTTTCATATACATTTCGCCTTTTGTGAAGGATCTGTGCCTACTCCACTTTCTTATCTAGGACTTCGATATACAAAATATATACTACTGTGAAGCATAGATTGCTGTCAACAGATAATTTTTATAGTATTTAGGTATTTCCACTCAAAATAAGAAAGGGGTCTATTAAGAACTTGTAAAATAAGGATTAGGGATTGATTTGGGTTGCGCTATATCTATCAAAGAGTATACAATAAAGATGGGTTTGGTGAATCAAATCCATGGTTTAATAACGAAGCATGTTAACTTACCATAACAACAACTCAATTCCTATAGTAGGATTCCTATAGGATAGAACATACACAGGGTGTACGCATTATATATGAATGAAACATATTCATTAACTTAAGCATGCCCCCCATTTTCTTTAATGAGTTGATATTAATTGAATATCCTTTTTTTTTAAGATTTTTGCAAAGGTTTCATTTACGCCTAATCCATATCGAGTAGAACCTGTCGTTGTGAGAATTCTTAATTCATGAGTTGTAGGGGGGACGTATGTCACCACAAACAGAAACTAAAGCAAGTGTTGGATTTCAAGCTGGTGTTAAGGATTATAAATTGACTTACTACACCCCGGAGTACGAAACCAAGGATACTGATATCTTGGCAGCATTCCGAGTAACTCCTCAGCCGGGGGTTCCGCCCGAAGAAGCAGGGGCTGCAGTAGCTGCCGAATCTTCTACTGGTACATGGACAACTGTTTGGACTGATGGACTTACCAGTCTTGATCGTTACAAAGGACGATGCTATCACATCGAGCCCGTTGTTGGGGAGGAAAATCAATATATCGCTTATGTAGCTTATCCATTAGACCTATTTGAAGAGGGTTCTGTTACTAACATGTTTACTTCCATTGTGGGTAACGTATTTGGTTTCAAAGCCCTACGCGCTCTACGTCTGGAGGATCTGCGAATTCCCCCTACTTATTCAAAAACTTTCCAAGGCCCGCCTCATGGTATCCAAGTTGAAAGGGATAAGTTGAACAAGTATGGTCGTCCTTTATTGGGATGTACTATTAAACAAAAATGGGGATTATCCGCGATAAATTATGGTAGAGCATGTTATGAGTGTCTACGTGGTGGACTTGATTTTACCAAAGATGATGAAAACGTAAACTCACAACCATTTATGCGTTGGAGGGACCGTTTTGTCTTTTGTGCCGAAGCTATTTATAAAGCACAGGCCGAAACCGGTGAAATTAAGGGGCATTACTTGAATGCGACTGCAGGTACATGCGAAGAAATGATTAAGAGAGCTGTATTTGCGAGGGAATTAGGGGTTCCTATTGTAATGCATGACTACTTAACCGGGGGATTCACCGCAAATACTAGTTTGGCTCATTATTGCCGCGACAACGGCCTACTTCTTCACATTCACCGAGCAATGCATGCAGTTATTGATAGACAGAAAAATCATGGTATGCATTTCCGTGTATTAGCTAAAGCATTGCGTATGTCTGGGGGAGATCATATCCACGCTGGTACAGTAGTAGGTAAGTTAGAAGGGGAACGCGAAATGACTTTAGGTTTTGTTGATTTATTGCGCGATGATTTTATTGAAAAGATCGTGCTCGCGGTATCTTTTTCACTCAGGACTGGGTATCCATGCCAGGTGTTATACCGGTGGCTTCAGGGGTATTCATGTTTGGCATATGCCAGCTCTGACCGAAATCTTTGGGGATGATTCTGTATTGCAATTTGGTGGAGGAACTTTAGGACATCCTTGGGGTAATGCACCTGGTGCAGCAGCTAATCGGGTGGCTTTAGAAGCCTGTGTACAAGCTCGTAACGAAGGGCGCGATCTTGCTCGTGAAGGTAATGAAATTATCCGAGCAGCTTGCAAATGGAGTCCTGAACTAGCCGCAGCTTGTGAAGTATGGAAGGCGATCAAATTCGAGTTCGAGCCGGTAGATAAACTAGATAGCTAGATAAGTAGATAAAAAAAAGGTCTAAATAAAAAAGAAGCGAAATAGAAAGATCAAAAATCAGTTACGAAATGCAGTAATTCTTCTTTTTTCTTCTAATTGATTGCAATTAAACTCGGCTCAATCTTTTTTTTCAGATTGAGCCGAGTTTAAATAGATCTTGATACGATCATGAGACTTGACAAATCGGGATTCCTCTATTCTATATATTTAGAAGATATAAAGGTATAATACAATAAATAAATATAAATATAGTATTATCATATGATAATGGAATCAAATACGCACTATTTACAGAAAAAGTCTTCATTTATTGGGAAAGAATCAATGACATACAATGCATTACAAACGTATGACCATTACCCTTCAACCGGGTTATTCTATTCCACTTCTAGATAGAGAAAAAAACTAAAGGAGAATACTTAATAATACGGCGAAACATTTATACAAAGCACCTATCCCGAGCACACGCAAGGGAACCATAGATAGGCAAGTGAAATCCAATCCACGAAATAATTTGATCCATGGACGGTGGTAAAGGTCGTAATTCCAGAGGAATCATTACCGCAAGGCATAGAGGGGGAGGTCATAAGCGCCTATACCGTAAAATCGATTTTCGACGGAATCAAAAAGACATATCTGGTAGAATCGTAACCATAGAATACGACCCTAATCGAAATGCGTACATTTGTCTCATACACTATGGGGATGGTGAGAAGGTATATATTTTACATCCCAGAGGGGCTATAATTGGAGATACTATTGTTTCTGGTACAAAAGTTCCTATATCAATGGGAAATGCCCTACCTTTGAGTGCGGTTTGAACTATTGATTTACGTAATTGGAAGTAACCAATTAGGTTTACGACGAAACCTAGAAATCGATCACTGATCCAATTTGACTACCTCTACGGGATAGACCTCAACAGAAAACTGTTGAGTAACGGCAGCAAGTGATTGAGTTCAGTAGTTCCTCATAGAAAATTATTGACTCTAGAGATATGGTAATATGGAGAAGACAAAATTGTTTGAAGCACGCACAGAACCGGAAGCGCCCCTTGTTTCAAAGAGAGGAGGACGGGTTATTCACATTTAATTTGATGGTCAGAGGCGAATTGAAAGCTAAGCAGTGGTAATTAAGACCCCCGGGGGAAAATAGGGATGTCTCCTACGTTACCCATAATATGTAGAAGTATCGACGTAATTTCATAGAGTCATTCGATCTGAATGCTACATGAAGAACATAAGCCAGATGACGGAACGCGGAGACCTAGGATGTAGAAGATCATAACATGAGCGATTCGGCAGATTTGGATTCCTTTCCTATATATCCACTCATGTGGTACTTCATCATACGATTCATATAAGATCCATCTGTCTAGAGATCGTCATATACATCTAGAAAGCCGTATGCTTTGGAAGAAGCTTGTACAGTTTGGGAAGGGGTTTTTTGAGAGAAAAGAAGAATCTACTTCAACCGATATGCCCTTAGGCACGGCCATACATAACATAGAAATCACACGTGGAAGGGGTGGGCAATTAGCTAGAGCAGCAGGTGCTGTAGCGAAACTGATTGCAAAAGAAGGTAAATCGGCCACTTTAAGATTACCATCTGGGGAGGTCCGTTTGGTATCCCAAAACTGCTTAGCAACAGTCGGACAAGTGGGTAATGTTGGGGTGAACCAAAAAAGTTTGGGTAGAGCCGGATCTAAGTGTTGGCTAGGTAAACGCCCCGTAGTAAGAGGGGTAGTTATGAACCCTGTGGACCACCCCCATGGGGGCGGTGAAGGGAAAGCCCCCATTGGTAGAAAAAAACCCACAACCCCTTGGGGTTATCCTGCGCTTGGAAGAAGAACTAGGAAAAGGAAAAAATATAGTGATAGTTTTATTCTTCGTCGCCGTAAGTAAATACGTAACTAGGAATATGGAAAATTGCATTTTTGGAATTTGCAATAATGCGATGGGCGAACGACGGGAATTGAACCCGCGCATGGTGGATTCACAATCCACTGCCTTGATCCACTTGGCTACATCCGCCCCTTATCCAGCTAAAGGATTTTCTCTTTTTTCCATTCATCATTATTCTATTTATTCTGACCTCCATACTTCGATCGAGATATTGGACATCGAATGCCACTCTTTAAAATGGAAAAAAAGGAGTAATCAGCTGTGACACGAAAAAAAACGAATCCTTTTGTAGCTCATCATTTATTGGAAAAAATAGAAAAGGTCAATATGAAGGAGGAGAAAGAAACAATAGTAACGTGGTCCCGGGCATCTAGCATTCTACCCGCAATGGTTGGCCATACAATCGCGATTCATAATGGAAAGGAACATTTACCTATTTATATAACAGATCGTATACTAGTATTCTCTTAGGACTTGGAAGTGTAGTTGTCTTTCCTTAGCCGCACAGGCAGTAAAAGTAAAGAGCTAGAGGTCGGGTCCTTCCTCTCCTCATTCAAGCCAGGCGGGAAGGCTGTTTACATACGTATAATCCGCTTGTCAATTCTTTATATCAGACTCACTCGTCAAAGCAATTGAACTTCATTGAGGGAACAGGGGCTTTCTTTAGGAGATAAATCAGAGACAAATAGAAGTGAGAACAAGAAGCCCCTTCTGTCATAGCTATCGCACGCACCCTCCTTTCGTTATTCCACCTTGAGCCTAGTGTAGTTGGGGAGAGGAGACCCCTGGGGTCAAGGTTGAATCAATAGATCACAGTCTTGGATCAAAGGGATAAGCCAGATGTCAGTGGGAAGGCGGATTTTGCATTTGGAGGCTTTCTTGCATACCTTTTCGAATTCTTTTTGTATAGCTCAGTTACTTCTTCAGGAAGAGCTCTTGGACCAGGTGATTAGGAGAATTCCTAGATTTGCAACTCAACGCTTCCGACCAGGCAAGCCCCAGTACATTTCTCAATAAGGATGAAAAGCTTCCAGGAACCTTTGGCGTAGGGGGCTGTGAATCGATGAATTGGAGGACAGACCGCTTTTACTAGTTATTCTTGCTGGGGTATTGGGCAATCAAGACCAGCCAGTGACTTAATGAGGAAGGGGGGGAGCGATAGCGACAACCGATCCAGGGCCGTAAGACAAGATCGACTTCCTTTTGCACCAGTTCCATTTGTTGAAGGAAAGAGCCCCTTCCTACGGTGACTCTCGGGTGAGGCAAGGCATATTGAGATTTCAGAGCCCACTTTATTAAAAACTTCGATTTGAAGCCGAGAACCCACCTGAAAACAATCATTTGACTAAAAAATTCGTTGGATAGGTGCATCACGAAATCGGTACTCAATCCCTTGCTTGTTCGTGGGATGGGAGTTTGATTGCTCGTTGCGCTTGCTTGCTTAGCTCGTTACCTTTTTATTATCTCCGATTATTGAATCAAAATCAGCCAATCTTCCTCTTTCTTGGCGCTATGCTACGGGCGGGATAGGGGTACCGGGCTCGTACTTGCTTGCATCCCCGCCTAGATGCTCTTGACTGGACGAGTGAAGCGAGCGAAGCGAAGCCCTAAGTTCAATGTATAAGCCCCGGGCTATCCTACTAAACATATTCCCACCATACGGAAAACCCACTCAATCTTCTGTCAAAATGACCCATCAGATTTGTCCTTTCGGGCATATAGAGTCAGTCTCATCCAGAGCATCACGAGCTTAACCACTACTACCATACCTTTTTCTAGAAGGAAGGATAGCACGTGAGATAAACTACTTAAAAGATGTTACTCTCTTTCTTTCTCTTTATGCTCGTTCTACTTTGCGTTTAAGTAGACGGGATTCCCTGAAATCCAAGGAGCAGCTCTTCCTTAACCGATTAGCTAGACTAATTGATTGAGGCTACCGATTCATCCAATTTCTCGGTAATATGGATTGGTCTTGTTGTGGGCACTTGCTTTACAGTCACACCCTGTTTTTCAATGAGAAGGAGAACTTCGTATTTGGTACCACCACACTAGATCTAGTCTACTCATATTTGTTCGACGAGGTCGTCCCGATCAGTCCCAGCGCACGCACCCTGTAGTAGTCGGCCTTTAGAACTTTTTGAAAGAGATGGATGTCTGGGATCGATTTCAACTCAGAGATTGCCTGGTCCGCCTTTCTCTACTATGCCTTTTTAAGAATGGATTTGAATGAAATTTGGCATTAAAAAAATAAACGAATGAAGAATATTTTTACCTCTTATCTGATAAGCAATCAAAGCATTTGAATTGCTCTTTGAACAATAAAGAAAGAGCTAAGGTAAAAAAATATATGTGTTACTAATAGTAAACCTTTTTTTTTTAGTTTGCTTTCAGCTGAACATGTTATAACTACAAATGAGGTGAGGCTTGATTAGGTGGCATTGCAAGAACTAGGGAGGAACACAAGTTATGTACTTTAGGCTAAACATATGAATTTAGAAGATCAACTTTTCCAATGGGACATAAACAAAAGCAACCAACAATATATATATACTTCCATAATATTTCTCTATGGTGAAGTAATTTCATCGATAACCACTAAACGATTAAGTAGCGATGTATGCAAGAAAGACACGAACATTTCATAATACACTCGTTCTGCATATCTTTAGGATAAAAGAAAAAACTGCGAAAAAAAGAGTTTTCCTAAGATCAAGAAATCTATTTTGTATGGTTCTTATTTCGTTGAAAACGTTTCCATGAGACTTTCTTTCATTGAAGAAGTCCATGACTTGTTCTAGGTGATATGAGGTTGAACAGGCTTTAGAAAAAATGCAAAGAAGGGTACATAAGGGTGGAATAAAAATAAAAAGATGACCCCTTCTTTCTTCCTGAGCATTACCGATAAATATTCATTCTTTATACGTTAGGTTGGGTTTCAGATGTATATTATTTATTATATTCAACCAAAAAGAAGAAATGACAAGAAAGTTGTATATAGATGGAGGATAAAATTACGATGTGGAAAACAAGACAGGGGTTTTGTACAATGACACTGTACAACAATTTGGAAAAGGGATGTAGCGCAGCTTGGTAGCGCGTTCGTTTTGGGTACAAAATGTCACGGGTTCAAATCCTGTCATCCCTACCTATTACTTCTCCTATGGGCAGTAACGAGGGATCAATTGAGATCGATTCAAATTGGACAAAATTCTGAGTTTCATTTTTCTATATGCATGCGGTACAAAAATCATCCTTTTCTTTACTGCTTTATCTCCTGTCGTAAGAAAGCGCTCTTAGTTCAGTTCGGTAGAACGTGGGTCTCCAAAACCCAATGTCGTAGGTTCAAATCCTACAGAGCGTGATTCTGTTCTTGTTATGTCGAATCAAAAAAAAGAACTTAACAAAGTGGAATGTCCGACTACTGTTCTTAACCCAAATCAAAGAAAACAACAGAAATACTCGACCTGGAGAGGAGACCACTGACCAATCTCCGTCCATTTTCCCTTGCCTTTCCTTTACGGGTATGCCAGTTTTAGGGGACCTTATAGTAATAATAGTCTAATAGACCAACTAGAGGAGAGGAATCCTTCATGAATCGCCTTGCCAGAGGTTTCTGAACCCGTGGAACTCTTGTTTTGAGGAAGCAATGAACATTGTCTTTTTCCATTCTCAATAAAAGAGGAAGGAGGGGTGAGGTGTGAGCGCGGGGGTGGTCCGGGGTCTGTGCCCATTGCCCCTACCTTTCCCGTGTATGTCAGGGGCTTTCTCTCGGACTTCTGGCTTCAGACTCAGCTTAAAACCTGAAGATATATATAAAGTGTTTCGTGAGGTCGGTTTACTTACAAGGAGAAATACCGGACTAAGGTGAATATGAGAGTATGTTGGTCCTAAGAGAAGTCCCAGCCGTACGCACTAGAATAACCTTTGAACTCTTTACCTCCTCAGCCGCATCAAGTGCAGATTTTTCGCTGAACACCTTCTTTGAATGCGAATCCGAGTAAGGTCTAAAGGCATCAGATCGAGGAAGGAAATAGAGAATGTTTTCATAGAAGCTTTCTTTTTCATAGGTCAACTCTGAGATGAGGTATGCTGAAACACAGGTTTTTTGAATTCTGCCTACGCCAAAAGAATCTAAAAATATCCGTTCGAAGGTGACTGAAGTCCCATGTTTTGAAAGAGGGTCCCATTATGTATTAAAAAGAATTCAATAAATTCTCGAAAATCCACTGGCCCTTCAATAGATATTCAAACTATTCCTAAGGAAAAAGTAAGTTTACCCACGGAAGGATGGAGCGAGCTTATTCCGGAGATCGCATTTAATACAGCTGAATTGATAGCCTCAATTCAACAAAGTCTCATTTGTCTCGAAACCAAACAGATAGTAGTTTAAGCTGATGGGAACTCCGAATAGCCGCCCTATACTGAAGCATTTTTCAGCCCCATTATTACGTAACTTCAATGGCAAGTTTCCCATTAAGTAAGCTCCCCGGAAGAAGCACTCGTCGTGTCCATCAGTGCTTCTAATTCTCCCGTGCTCTCCACAAAGGGTGAAGAGGATGAGTTTGTTGGCGGATGAGAAGTATGCTCATTATAAAGAATAGACTTCTCATCCCCCAATGCTGACACATCCTCTGAACTCTAATATGTCTCAGTAACACACTCATCAATCACATCAATGGTGAAACACAGGTCTGGACAGTGAGGAAGGTGAGTTGGATGCCTCATGTCAAATGAGACTTTCTCCTCACCAAATTGAAGCGTGAGCTTAGCATCTTTCACATCGATGACAGCCCCTGCAGTAGCTAGAAAGGGTCTCCCCAAAATAATAGGCTCGCTCTTATCCTCCATCTCCAAGACAACAAAATCAACTGGAAATGCGAAGTTACCAACTATCACAGGGACACCAACCAAAATGCCTGCCTGATGGCGATAAGTGCGATCAGCAAGCTGGAGAGTCATGGTAGTCGGCCGTACATCACCCAAAGGTAGTGCCTCGCAGACACGCACAACCATCACACGCCTACCGCGCGCCCCTTTCCATATCAACTAAAGCGCCATGCCGAGTTGGCATAGGAAGAGTGAGCTTAGAAACCAGATAATTGATACGATTGATAGACTTGATCCTCGTAGGTAGGTAGTTTGTATGAAACCGAGGAGGTAGTTGGAATAGGGTTCGCTTAATGGGCATCAGGAACGGGGTGTACTGGAACCAAGGAATCGTTCTAATGGCAACTAGAGAGTCTATAACGAGTAAGTAAGCCCTCGAATTCATCATCGATAGTTTGTCTTAGGTCGGTCGCGGGGAAAGAAAGGGGTAGATAGCTTGTTCAACAAGGAATCGTTCGCAGCTCTAATGTTAAAGCTCGTGCTTTCTTTCTCTATTGAATTCCTCTTGCATGAAAGCAGTCACGTATAGGCACATGGGCAAATCGAGGTCGAGGACTAGGCGTATTGTTGAGTAGAAAGCATGAACTAGCCCGCCCTAGCTCATGCTTTCTACTCAACACCTAGGCCCCGCTCGGCAATAGGCACATAATTAGAAGAATGGAGAGAGCGATGCCCACGAAAAGAAGGGTAGAAGGAACGGGTAGGTCTTCATCGACTCAATCCGATAGATAATCCGGCACCGATCCACCAGATGATTTCCAATCAAGATCTCCGTGAGTGATTCCTCGAGTTGTTCACCCTCGCACCCCTTAAAGTAAGCAATCAAGTGCGTAATTTGTCGATGGATTCTTCCTTCTCTATAACGAAGATTGCATTTGTATTCTTCTAGGAAATCTAGAAAGCCTCTACTATATAAGATAAGTAATAAGTAAGTTTCCTATTTCTCGAGGATGTAGGCCAGATACCGAACCTCGTTAACAAAACAAATATCGTCTATCCGGTCTTGCCTGCTGCTTCATCAGCTTTCTGTTCTGCATCGCCTGCCGTGCCCTCTAGCCATGCTGTGCGCACAACGCCGCCACAGTTCCCACACCCACCCGCAGTCTCGCGCGTGTGCCCACACTCCTTGACGCCTTGTACGCTGACCCGACCGTCGACCAGCAGGAATTTATTGTTATTGAAAGCAGGGGGCAGCCGACTACAAACAAATACTATTAACTATACGGCCCTCTTGATTAGCCCTTTACGCCCTGTTCTTTCTCTTGCTTTAACCCCGTACGTAGGGCCAAGCTAGCTCTTATCCGTTCCCATACCTCTCAACCCTGCTGGCATTGGGGCTAACTGCTTGTGAGATTCCTCGGCTAGGGAGTTAGGATCATAAGAAGAGGGTGCTATGGTACGTACAAGGCTCCTGACCACCTTGTCCGGCTTCGCCCCCGTCAACAGCGCGCATCGTTGCTTGTTCAGTTAGCTAGGGCAAAGGGTTAGGGCTATACGACGGCGGTGCTAGGTAGGGTAGGGCTAAGGCGCGGGTGCAGGGCGTCGGCAATGCTATCTTTCAGTACCGATAAGAGGCAAGGACCCCGTTCGAATAAGCAAAGCAACTGCTCTATAAAGGCTCTGCTTGTGCTATTGCCCCTTACGAAAGTCCAGGAAAGGATGGATAAGAGGATGAGTTAGGGAATCCTACGTAGGTACGAAATGAAATCCACTCCTAAACTTAGTTGTATTGGTATTGGCCTGCCACCTAGCTAGAATAGAAGGAAGAATCTCGTAAATCTAGACTATTCAAGTTGAAGCTGATTTAGAAGGATCAAGTAAGATGAAATTTCAATGACCCTGGCTAAAAGGAAGGTGTGTTTGCTTAAGGATGGGGAGCCGGCGAACTACGCAATCTCTACAGCATCGAGGCTGAAGACAGGTCTTTACGACGACTACCGCGGATAAACAGGTCTATCAAACCCAGAACCAGAGCAGGGAAGTTATAGATTTCTCCGTCCGTCCTCGACAGGAAGAATGTACAAGAATTCTGAACTAGCTAGGGTGAAACAAATACATTCCTAAGTAGGTGCGTGAAAGTCAGACAGGGAAGAGTCAAGGAATCCATCCTCGTAACCGCCTAGTCCGTAGAAGGAAGGCTTTCTTTGAGGAAGTAGTCGGGAATTAGTCGGATCTAAGCTAAGGAACTGAACTGCTATCCTCAGCATCTCTATCGCCACCACCGAACACTTCGGCACCGAAGCACCACGCGAAAGGACCGGGAGAGGCCAACAACCGGCGACCCCCCCGTCGACCAACTGCTCTTTCTTGCCAATCTACTTTAGATTTATTAATACTTTCATTGCTCCCCGAACAACCATTGCTTTTCTTCCGCGGTTTCTTTAGTTTCTTCTTGATTTGATTGAAGTTTAGGGAATTGGATGGACTGGTGGCTTTGGATATTATCCGTCCTACTTATGATCTTACAATTGAACACACTAGTATTTTATGGATTCTTTCCCCGGTAGTGTAGTCATCTCCAAAAGGGATGATACATATTTCTCTGTCCTAGGATGCGCCGTTCGTGATAAGCTTATCCGCTTCCTTTCGCCGGTAGTGTGAATCTTCTCGAAAGCGCACAGCATAGTCCAGTCAGTGTAGCCAGGGCATCATGAACGGATTCCTCAAGAGGAAGGTAGGGCCATATCTATCCAAGAAGAAAGACCAGGTAAACAATTATGCTACTTGACCAATGGATAAAGTATAGATCTCATGGCTGGCTACTATTCAACCCTGGCATTGGGGATCAGGAACGGGGTCAAGTACGGACTTTGGCTAAGGATGGGGATCCGGTTGTGCCGTGCCGGCCCCGGGAATCGGCGAACTACGCTACACAGTCAGATACCTAAGCGAACGGATAAGGGAAAGCCCGCTATATTATATATAGTAATCACCTGCCAAAAGGAAAGCCTGACCGATAATAATAATAGGTCTATGCGCCGAACAAGCAACGGTATATTAGAGATAGTAAGGAGTTGTATACACGGGGGTATGCATTCATGTCACGCTTTCTGTGTGATAAGAGGTTGCTAGCTAGCAAGTATAGAAACAGGAGATATGCGTAGTTAACAGAAGCAAGGGAATATGCGTGAGTTGATTTGATAGTTTTTTTGAGAAAAAGCAATTTCATCTCAAGGGAAAATGCATTGCATTTTCAAGGGATTGCCAAGCTAGGCTAGGGATCGTCCGCGGGTATCAGATCAGGAATATCGTATTTATCTCTTCTAATCTAGATCCCACTTCCCTCCACTTCTTGCCTCACGCCCGTCAAACCTGACTCCACATTAACGACTGTCCTTCCACCCAATTCCCCGCATCCTTGCATCACATCTCCAACCCCTGCCTCCACGCGATCTTCCACAATCGTACCCCCCACCTCTGAAGCTTGCATAACCCCCGACGAACCTGTCTGCACCTGCGGGCCCGCGCTTACATCATTGGCATCGCATGATTAAACATCAGCACGCGCACTTCCCTCCGTTTTCGATGCCGACAGGGGGCTGCTAGGGGGTGTAAAGTTTCGTTTCGGTCGTGTCAGACGACATGCAGGGGGGGCAATGGCTGCCAACGGAATCTATAATAATTCGATACTAGGTCAACTGTACCATCGGACTTGTAAGAACATGTAAAATGTACCACACGAGGTTGTACCAGCTGTGTGCAGTCCTCCGGCACGGGTTAAGTGTCCTGCATAGATCTTCCCCTCTCTCCCAAAGAAGAGATGTTCGCTTCATAGCCTTCTCTTCCGAGATAAACCCTACAAAGGATCCTAATCGTGCTAGCCTTTCATGGACTCTTCTTGGATTTCCTTTCAGCTGCGCCCAGCACCTCTCTAGTTTCTCTACGAGATGGAGATGGCTCATTCTCTAGTTTTCCTACGAGATATAAGTCAGTTTCTATCGTACTTTGAAGTTCAGGAAGGAGTTATTAATTAAGACGAAGAAGAACTGGGTGGGGATATGCCTTTCCCATAACAATAGAAAGAATCAAAGCCAATATACACTATAACTATAGAGTTTTCGCCTACCTATGAAAAAGTGAGATGAGAGCTTTTAAATATAAGCATAAACGAATTCCTAGCCGAGCCCTATACTTACCTGCTTGTACGGTCAATGCCCTAGTAGACATCAACTTGTTCATAAACTCCAGCCTTATCTACTGCCTTTCGTTGCTTGACGGCAGATCGATCTAATCCTCGGCTCCACGAAGCGAAGGCCCTGTTCCCAGCTAAAAACAAACCTCTCTAGTCTAATAGCAACAAACAAAACGAAGACTGATCCCCAAAAGATTGAAGAAAGCCTGCAGATATCTAGGTTGGAAAGCGTACATTCCCTTTGTCAGAGGTTAGTGGAGGAGGTAATGGAGTAGGTGTTTCTGGTCGTGGCTTCGGTGGTACTGGTCGCGGGACGGGAGGTGCCATTTATAGAAAAGATTGGCTACAATAGCACTTTATGCACTTCACTTTTGGCTATTCTACATGGGCAACCCTGGGAAATGGGCTTCATTCAAGTCTTGGTCTTTTCGGATTCACTTATTTACGTGCATTTTCTTAAGGAAAGAGCCTATCTACCCAAACCTGATAGATGGATGGAATGAACCTAGCATAGCGAATTCTTGAAGTTGAATATAAGAAAGAAAGCCTACAAGTATAGAAAGAAGTGCTAGTATCAAATAAACATAAGTAGTTGAGTCAGCATAAGTAGTTTATTGCTTACGCCCTTTGCTTCTTCTTTTTCTCCTAGATCCTATATTGCTTCCCCCTTATAGTAATGATTTTCAGGTCAGTTTGAGTTACACACTAAGCTGCTTATTACAAAAGGGCAACTCGCTTACGATCCAACATGCCAAGCCTGGTAGCAGAAAAGGCATGCAACAAATACCTAGCTTGAAAACTAGAGTATAAAGTAGTTTAGTGAAAAGGAAAGTAGTTTAGAAATTGTTACAAGAATGAAAACAAAAACTATTAATAAACTGAATGCAACAAAGAATACAAAGCTAACACCCGAGGAAGGACCGCCGCTCCTTTCATATGCTAACTTTGCCAATGCCCTTCCTTATAAAATAGACGTAATAATCTATTAAATAACATTCTGGATAGATAGTCCATTCCTTTCTTCCAACGTTGAACTCTTGACTATGTTTGTTTGCTGGTGAAAAAAACTGTTTCTAAAAAGAATAAGGCCGGCAGAAATGCTAACTAAAGTCGTAGTGAAAGACCAGTTATGAAAGAGGAATTCAGTCAATCCTTCCAATCTAGTATCTATAAAAGAAAGTAAAGATGGGATGGGATTAGAAGCACTAATCAAAGGAGATTTATTTGCTGTCATCGAGCAGGGCTGAATAGATATCTGTTCTGTTGGCGAATCTCGGGCATCTTCACGGCTAAGATCAAAAGAAGTGATTTAATTAGTAAAAGAAATCGATCACTGCTTGGACTCCCCGAATGGGAGTTACTTTTCTTTTCTTCATGCAACCCCTGCAAAGTAAAGGTGAACCTACCTTACCCAATAAGGAGTACGGATTACCCGTGTACCGGGCCTAGATAATTTCTTTAATTCGCTACAGGTAAGGGTTAGCACAATACTCCCTAAGATTCAATCCCGCTTCCTTGTGCGGCTTCGTCGAGGAATTACCTCGTTAGCCCACGCGAACTAGCTATCAGCTATTAGATAGCAATAAGAACACCTTTCTTTCGTAAGAAGGGTTACCGAATGATTGGGAGGGGAAGTAAGCTTGGAGGGTTTTACCAGTGTGCGGCATTTAACAACATTTGTAAGTCGTTCCAGCTTTCCAAAAAACCCAGTCTCGCAGAGCACCAATTAACTCTTTTAGGCCAGTCTCAGGAGTTTATTTATTTGAGCCTCTGTCTCGGATAAGATTAGTGCGAGCCACATCCAAATACCTCGGTCAAATTATTCTGTTTATTATTATATTAGGCCGCAGGTGGTAGAATCCCTCTGTCTCACGAGCAAAACAGCCAAGTAAGCTAAGTTTGGATCTGATAAGGTTGGGTTAAAGCCAAAGTAAGGAATGAATGGAGAAGCACAGTCTGGCTCTATAAGTAAGGAAATATCTCTATCCGGTTATTTGTAGTGAAAATCAGTCTCGAGGGGAGCAAGCAAACTCCAAATTAATATGAATACGAACCTGGTTCAACAAGTCGAAAGTCATAGGAACTTAGAGATTCGGTTTCTTATGTAACTCGCTTGCTAGAAACAAGTCTTGGATGCCACAACTCCACATCCAGTCAGTAAGTCTGTAAGTAAGGTAACTTAAGAAAAGCGAGCCAGATAAGATTGTTAAGAATCAAAGCGAGTCCTGCAGATGATTCTGATTTTCTAGTAACTGGTCGTCTGTACTTAAATCGAATGAAACAAGCGAGCCCACTTCTTACTTCTTGCAGGTGTTTGGGAGGCGGCTAAGCTACAGAACTTGTAGTTCAAGTTTACGAGCCAGATTGGACGGAAGGAGTATAAGATTCAGATTTGGAGCTAACGAGCCTAGCAACAGCTTAGTTCTTTTGTAGGTAATCGATCGAATCCGCCTAGACCGGGGAAGATTTCTAAGAACGCAGGTCTAGCATTTTAAACAACATTTGCCAATGCACAAAGTATGGTAAGTAAGGTAGGCTTAGCTGACTGATGCTTACTAAATCGAAACTTTGACTTCTATATTCAACTCAGTCTTTCCCTTAAGATCTCTGCTGTTGGAGATAGCGTGGGCGGCCCCTCACTTTTATTCAGAACTTTGATGGTACGAAGTGCCCAGTAAGCCTGGCTGGAAGAAAGGAATATTAATTACAACCACTTGTATGCAGCTTAGTCGGACTCAAAGGATATAAGGGAATTGGCGCTCGCTCGGATTCATTTTCCAGGTCCTACATGTTCTAGGACTATAGATGATCCAACATGCCTATAGTTTTCATTATTGTGTTATGCTTTAGCCTCCTTTTATAAGCACGCCCATGCGAGTCGATTTCAAGATGTCAACTTTGACTATCTTTCTCTTCTTACTTTACTTATCCCTTACATTACTTTACCTAGTAACTTTGAAATAGGCATATCTTGTCTACCTTCCATATACCCTAGCATTTCTACTAGTTGTTTTCTTGCATATATCCAACCTGAAATACCATTGCTTCTTGTAGGTTTTTACTTCTACTTTCTTGACTATAATTACCTATACTTGCCATCCCGTCTTTCTATTCCTTTTGAAAGTCAACTTGTGACTGACACAGCCTTCGAAGCTATGAAAAGACCTATTATGTATAGAGCTTGACATGCCAACTACTATAGCTATAGTAAGTACTTCTAGCTATTCCTACTTGTTTTTTTCCTACTTGACTAGTGCTGACTTACTTCTTTGCCTATGAAAATTCTTATTATTCTCCAAACTGTGGTATCTGAAATGACCCACTTTCCTGAGCAAAAGAAAGCTTACTACAGCACGGTCTTACGTCCAGGAATGGAACATTCCATCTCTTCTTGTCCACTGGTATAGAAAGAATATGCATTTTCTTGACCCACCGAATCCTAATCCTCATCTTCAAGGGTCCACCAGGGCTTCCAAAGCGAAACTATCCTCGGCAAAGAACCTAAGGAATTCCTCGAATCGATAGACTTTCGTACAACGGCAAACAGAGAGAGGGTTTTACGCTACTTCACAGTCAGAAGCAAGGGTGGAAGGTATAACTCTAGCCGGCAGGCAGGAGGGAACGAAGCTCTTTCCTGATCTTGGGCTAGAATCCCCGACGTTGGTAGATTTCGCAGTGGTGTAGCTTAGGATCTTAAAGGTAAGCAGCAGGGTTAATCCCTATCGAAGGAATGGGGCTTTTCTTCACTTCAGCACTTCCCCTCGCAGTGGATTCCACTAGGTTCTTAACCTCTTCCCAATTCTTAAACTAAAACCTGCGATGTCTAATCCAACTCGGCACCTAACCAGCTTGTCAGCATCGTAAGTTTGCCTCAACATTCCCCCTAGAAATAGAATAAGAATGTAAATCTACTTTCATTTATTTATTAGGGATGAGACTTTCTTATATATTTTTATAATAAGTATGCTCTGGAGTAAAAGGATTCGAACCTTTGCATGCCGGTACCAAAAACCGATGCCTTACCACTTGGCTATACTCCAAACGGTCGGTTCCCGGGGAGAGGGGGAAGGGAGAAGCAGGGCTCGAAGAAAACGAGCCGTGCAAGGACGCGGGGATATAGCAAGTAAGCTGCAAGGTTTTCCCTTTAGGACCGGCTACAACAAGCTCGCGACTCTAATAGAAACAAAGGGTCAGCTCTCTGCTCTATTTGCTTGCAATGCGTTGCCTATCAAAGTCGGCGAACGCTTCCACCCCCTCTTGCCCTTGTTACGCAACACGCCAACAAAGAACCTTGGTTCCGTTGCGCCCTGTATTCCGAGGCGACCATTTCGCGCGGTTCGACCCATTTCCCGATCCGAAAAATCCGATAACGTACCTATATGAGTGGGATGGATGGTAAATCATTTGCAGTCTTTTTCGGCAGGACCTAGACACGGAGGTTCGGGAAGTAGCGCATGACAGCATTCACTGGTGAAAGGACTGGCAGCAGCGAGAGCATCATAGTTGACATGGTCGGAGCTACAGTCCCCATATCCGTCTCTACTCTTTCTGTAATTGACTCCCTCCCGCTCCCCCTTTTCCTTTGAAATGGTTGAGGGATATGAATCTGGATCCCGATCTTGTCTCACGGACTATCCCGTAGTGGTTCTGTGACCGTCAATTGGATCTATTTCTTTCACACGGTCAACTGGCATTGGTTTAACTAACTGGCTGGCTGCTATTGATTGATATCAGAGCCCGAGCCTTTGCCCCTTTTTGCATGGTCTACCTCCTATCGGCTACTGAAGCCCGAGTATCAAACTACTGAAAGCGGAGGTTCAAATACCTCGGTACCTGCTTGATGGTGCTGGCAGATCGACTACTTGGTCTGGGGGGTTTCGTATCAATCCATGGGGGCTTTAGTCATAGCCCCCGCCTCTGCTTTGTTCCCGCTCTAGGCTTAGACCATCCTTCGTCAGTGCTTCCTGCGCTTCTGATTATGGAGCTGTACGACCTTCCGGGTCAACGAATGAAATGAAACAACTGCCTCTCCCGTCCATCAAAAAGTGTTATTTCCTCCAGCTCCCGACTCCGCTTCTCCCTCCGATGCCGGTAGATTAATTCATTGACAAAACCCATTGATTCAAAGCAAGAAAACGGATGCGCGTGCTAACGCTTTCGCGCTAGTGCGCTCAATCCGTTGCTTGTTTGGAACAAGAGTTTTCATAAAATGGTTCTTTTATGCAATTATGAACGGGCAGGCCTCTTGTGGATTCCTCCAACTCCATGAATGAAGGGGGGAGTATGAGGAAGGCCGATTTTCTTTCTATATGAAGATGAAAAAAGGATCAGGGTCAAACATTTCTTACTTTTGTTGAGTATGACTGAATGAGGAAGAGCTCCTTATATGGTATCACTTTACCACCATCTGAAATGCGCGAAACTCCGATTGGTGGAAGCCAGTCCATGAAGATTCCCCCTTCTCTTAGCCATGTCTAGGAAGCGGAGTTTTGATCCTCATCCGCCCGTAAGCGGACTCTTTCGACCAAGCGCCAGAAGGTAGCGGATTGCTCATTCCGGCTCTGTAGGTCGTCGAGCATTTTGTGCAACTTAGCCAAGTCTTCCTCGCCAGTGGCCGTACGGGGGTTGTCCAAGG
The DNA here is from genome assembly GCF_034140825.1 of Oryza sativa Japonica Group. Lineage (NCBI taxonomy): Eukaryota > Viridiplantae > Streptophyta > Magnoliopsida > Poales > Poaceae > Oryza > Oryza sativa. Next base: position 141,329 of record NC_011033.1, read on the forward strand.
CCCGCGCGCCCCATCCCATCCAATCGCCACTTGGATGCAGGGTCGCCATCTTTCTTATGATTTGAACTTTCAGTTCAAATAGATCCTCCGCTTGAATCCGGGACATTTGCATGTCATGGGCGGAAGGATTCAAATTAGCTCCCAAAATTCTCCTTTGAATGGATTGCACGCAATCCCCTCCTATTATCTCGTCAACTGGATACGGGTAGGGCGCGTAGGGCAGAGCCCGATTAGCAGCTTCCTGCATAACGGGAAGAGCGGGAGGCATAGCTTGCTCCCCTGGAAGCGGTTGATTGACCGAAGGTTCCCCCCCGGAGGGTGTCCGCGGCGCGGAAGGAGTCGTTGATGCCATCAGCGCGTCCATTTCCCCCGTGCTTTCTTGAAAGGAGGACGAGGCGGTACTTCTACTACGCCCGGAACTGACCGAATCTTCCGCCAAATCGGAAGTATAAGTGAATAAGGCGGAATTTGAGGGTCCTTCTGCCCCGGATCCGTAAGCAGCGGGAGCTGCCCCATTATTAATAGGTTCGTTATCAGCGGCGTGTGCCACCGATCCACTCAAAACCGCTGAAGAAAGAACAACAAAAGTAGTGAAAATGCGAGACGTCAATACTGCAGAACGGGGCCATAAAGCGCGAACCAACATCCGTGATACGAAAACCAAAATCAGAAGAATAAGTAGAATGATTATCGGATCATCATGCATAATCGAACAAAGCTTATCCGCATGGTAAAGTAGTTTACCACACAAGTCGACAAAAAAGACGTTCGGCTTTAGAAATCATTTTTTTGCTCCCTCATCCTCGGTTGTTCGTATTTCATTTTCTTCAAAGGCACATGCACTAGGTTACTTACGGAATCTCAAAGAAAGAGTCGTCCAGGAGCACTTCGTTAGATTTGCATGTGTTAAGCATATAGCTGAAGTTGCCTATGCGCTTCAACCTGCTCTTACAAGACGAATCTCTTTCTATACGCAATTTCAACTAGAGTCTACTCCTTTCTGGTCTGAAATCTCAGTAGAGACGATAAAGATTAGGTGCCTTTCTTTCTATAGGGATAGGTGCTTCTCTCTATAGAAAGAAAGGAGATCCAGTTTACCATTGAGAGTAGAGAAGGGGAAGGCTTGCTTGTACTAGTTGAGAGTAGAGAAGGGGAAGGTTTTAAGCTGAACTTTTGGATCGGTTGAAGGGAGAAAGGAAAGGCGGAGTCAAGGGTGTTTAGGAACAGAAGCCTACCTATTTTACTGCTTTGGAAAAACCGGCGCTTACCAATTCGGAGATATACACTCATCGAGCAACTTCTTCTCTCATTCATTACACAACGGACCGAAACCAAACGAAGCGATTTACTAGATTATTTACACTTAGGCTACCCACTTTACCCACACTACGACATTTTCTTCACTTATGACTTTGGTAACTGGAGATGGTTTTTCACCAACTACGTCATGCTCGCCAGAAGCAGAGGATGAGCTGGCAGATATTGATTCGCCTAACACAGACAAACCAGACACTTACCACGTTTAGAGAAAGAGGACACCTTACCACTACAGGAGCGCTTATGGCATTACGACGCTGCTTTGACCTACGACAATTGCCTTTAGCGAACACCCTGCAACCGGTCTGGAACAAGGATTGACAAGCTGAAAGCCGAGGGATTCATAGTTACTTACAAACCACTGGGATTGCTGTACCCTATGTCCTATCTCCACTTTGACGAACCAACCCTATACCTCCACCTATTAGAAGTTGGAAGCCACGACTACCAAATACACCGGATCGAAGAGAACCCCTATACCATCTTGAAAAAATAGGGTAGGAGGATTATATCCAGCAGACAACAAGCTAGATAGAATTGCCGCTTTCTCTGGACCGCCTAGGATTTTATTTTACTTGATGATAGCCATCAGAGACACTCAGTTAGAGATCTCGTGTTTAGCCATTGACAAATGAGAAGATCCATGAGCAGGCAGACCAGAAAAGAGACCGAAACTATCTACATCAGGCAGACATAAGGCAACCCGCCTTTATATTGCTTTCGAGCGACACCATCCAAGTCTCCATCTTACTCTGTGTTTACGGCAGCTACTTCCAACAAGGCGTGTAGCGTTATGTTGCCGAACAAAACTGGTAGGGATTGGGGCGGATATCGCAAGACAACGTTGATGGAATGTCGGGAACTGAACAGACCACAACCCTATCTTCAGAAAAGCGTACGGCGGTCGTCTCCCTGGTGACCTTTTCGGGGTGTGCACTTTATTTTTTCCGGCCTCCCTGTCTTTACTGCATTTCGAAACTCTAGCCCAGAACTTGTTTGTTCATAAGCCTTTTTCATTCAACCAGTGTAGAGTGCTCCATTGGTAGTGGTGGATTGGTTAACCAAGCAGATAGTCTAGTCTAGTAAAGTCCATAAAGAAAAGTATAGTAAAGAAAGTCTCGTGTAGAACGATCTGATGAGATATTTGATATTGTGCGTTCCTCTTTGTCACAGTGATAAACTTGTAAGTCAATATCATCCGAAACTTTTTATTTTTTAATTAGAGAATTGTCTGTCGGAAATAGGATTTCTCCTATGTGAATAGGTCTTACGTCAATAATCAAGTGCTTGCTTGTAAATAGGAAGAAGAATTAATTCCCTAAATCCTTTTGTCGTGTAGTAATTCTCTATGGCTCTGCCCGTCTAGTTCATTGAGCTGGAAATAGAGTACGCGCATTTCTCTTTATCGCTCTGCCTTCTTCCTCCGAGCACATTTAAGTAGGGTGCTCCTTCTGAGTGGTTGGACTACTGCATTTAGTGTTTTTGGTTGAGCCCGGTACCCACAAGACAAGTGAAGCATTTCTTCTCTTCTGGGAAGGGTTCGGCAAGTGAGTATGGTGATTGAAATGTGGGGTTCTTGCCTTCTATTTGTTTACTCTCATCTATTTATTTCATTATTTTGGGCTTTTTTACTACTTGATTGAACACTTCGTGCCGGAATTCCACTTGTTGAAAAAAGAGGTTTCCACTGAATAGGAAGCTAATGCTCTTCGGGTAGGAGGACTGGAATATAGAGTTATTACGGAAAGAGTATTTTCAGTACCTACATGATAAAGAGAGACTACCTTCCCAAAATAATAATCCGGAGAGAAGATGCTTCTCGGAAGACGATGGAAATGAGGAACGAAGTTATCCTTCCCCTTTTATAAGGCACGGGCTCAGGTTACGTACGGATTTTATGCAACAAATACGATACATACGGTGTAGAATACTTTATTGCTACTGGCTTTTGCCTTTAACGGATCTCGCTGCGCGCCTCAATCGTATCTTCTCTTGCGCGGAGGTTCACCTAGAAGATCATCGACTCTTTCTTTCGCGTATGAATACTGGGCCGGGTCTACGTACCATACCAATGAAACACACAGACACCAATTGCCTATCTGAGTTTATGCTTAACGAAAGAGCAAGCACTTGGAAAGGAGAGAAAAGGTCGTCCCTTTACTCTATTCCTGACGTTAGGACGGATACTTAACTAGTGGGAGGCCTTACGAGGGCTAATCTACTACTTGACTCACGAGTTGCTCAAATCATCTCTTGATTCGGAATCACGGGATCGGTAGATGTCACATAACTTGATTAGTTAGAAAATGATTATGCTATCGGCTTGATAGAATCAAAAATATGAATAATACAAGTGCCGGTCAGCTAGCACCTTTGGTGACATGCTGTTCCCCACTAGTCTTCTTCGTACATGCCCATGGGGTTATCCCTAAGGCCTATTCAGCACTGCACACTGGGTAGCACGTAACTAGTGGTCATGCTTACTTCAGATGTTCTCAGCCCAGCTCAGTCTATCACTTAGACTTCAGATTTCGTGCAGTGTTCAACAAGCTAGGAACACAAAAGAACGCTTTTCCTCTTAGGGGCCACATTCTTGCATACTCTTTTGGATTTGACAACGTGAGTTCTAAACTGAGCATAGAGCAAATATCTCTTGATAAAGGAGAAATAGCAAAGGGAAATGTGCTAGCTGATAACTCCTACTATTTCGCTTCGCGCCTCTGCCTCGTTTTCAGTGAGATATGCCCATCAAAGAGAATCCAAGACTCCTCACTTGCCTTGCCGCTTCGCGCCTGCCTCGTTGACTGATCTCGTACAATCACTTGCATTTTCCTATGTGGAAAACTTAGCAACTACTCTACCCTTCCCTTAGAGTGGAACTCACAGTGTAGCGAGCCACCCATAATCGGCTTGGAAGTGTTGCAGCTCGCATCCATCAGACCTGGAAATACGCTCTCTTTCTGGAAGTCACTGGCCAAGTATGACATAGAGAAGATGGATGAAATTCGATAAAAGGCCGAAGGCGCGCCTCGAAGCAAGCTCTATTTGAGATTAGAGGCCGCAGGCTTTCCGGTGCAGCCGAGTAGTCATTGGTGAGGATCCGAGTAGTGAGGGACTTTGCTACCAGGTCATCGTAGAGCTCAAGCCACCTATGCTTTTGAACAAGGCACGCAGTGTCTTACGTTCAAAGACGAAAGGCCGTAGGTGTGGTTCCAGTACGTTCTTTTGCTACAGCAATCAAGTATGGTTTTGGCAGTGATCAAGATTTTTGACATGTTATTAAATCTACACATCAGCAGTTGGAGCTATAGCAGTAAGGAGTTGGTTTGAAATAGGCAGGCCTGGCCCTTGCATAGTAAATTCCATTCAACCATTAGAAAGAAAGACTGAGCTAGGTAAGCAAAACGGGTGTCATACAAAAATCTCATTGAAATCTCAGGACCAACAGCTTTTCTTTAAACGAGATCTTCCTTCGTTCATCACTCCGATCTACATCCAGTCCTTCTGGTTTTTTCTAACGACCTACTTTCTTTTCTTCTTACTTACATTACAGGACCCAAGCTACTTTGAAAGGGGTTTTCCAAGGTAAATCAGCTTACTACTCACTCGCATACGTGAATACCTTGCGAGCATACTTTTTTAATAAAAGAAACAAGGCAAAGCGGAAACCCGGGCCCCTGCATGCACTTCTGAACTTCTCACTTGAGAGAGCTCTTTAGTAGACATTCTGCATTCTCTTGGTCTCATTGCTTGGGATTCGTTCCCGGCTGGGCTATCTACCGAGCGAAACTCTTATCATAGTCCGAGTTCTGGGTATGGGGTCTGATTTTCAAAGTGAGAGGTTCAAAGCCCTGCCCTAGAGTAGCCTATGGTAGATGCGAGTAGGATGGGGCCAGCCAACCTTCATTGAGTGAGAGTCCCTTTGAGATAGCGCAGTATTCTTCTCACGGCTAAGCGGTGCTAGAACGGAGATTCTTTTCAGGAAAGGACAAAGGGTGCGTGCGCAAGAACAAAGGACAAGTGAAGTTCACTAACCAAAGAGTAGCATTTGATCATATATAGTGGATATTTTTGGAAGTTGAATACGCTCAAACAATACTCAAGCGAGACTGTTCAAAGCAGATATGAAAGTGACGCATCAAAATGAATTATAAGCAATAGATAGGTCGTACTACACCTTAGCTTAGCCCCTTAGCGCTTAGGCTTTCTAGCAGGAAGCGAGATATTCATACGCTTTCTCGGCAATCACATAAAATCAAATAGGCGTAGGTCAATACTCTTTCAGCTCTGCTCGCATTAAAATATATAGACTTCTTAACATACATAGCTGTTCTACTCACCAGTGTCTGCGCATATATCTAGATTAGTGTCCCGGGCTTCACTGCATACATAATTTCCAAAGTGAAAAGCAAAGCAATCGGTTCATTACACTCATTGGAGAAGATCCATTTGCGCCGCCTATTGTCTTTCATTTACAAGCGTTGGCAAGCAAGAGGTTCAGGATTTCTGTACGGAAAAAACAAATCCAACGAGTCCCTTTCCTGCGAGGCAAGACAGTGGCAAAGCCTTCCAAGGCAACGTTTAGTGTTAAGGAGAGGTTCACCTATGAAGCCGAAGGGTGCGTGCGCAAGAACAAAGTCAATACGTTAAGCTAAGCGGCGTTGAACTTGAGCTCAAGTAGAACAATCAGTTAATGTTCCGAATGTAAGTTCACTCGAAAAGCGAGCCCAAAAAGCGAGAGGCCATAATTAGTATGCGTCGTTGCTTGTTTGCATTTTAGGATGTAGCACCGGGGTCATAGGAAACGGACTAGGTAGGGCAGGAGTGGATAGACAGAAAGCAAAGCGAGGTCATTAACGAATTGAATTGCACTTAATCTATACAGAACTGAGTGAGGCCTATAGAATATGGTTTAGCAACGGTAAAGTCAAGAATTAACTAAGCCGTGTGAAAAGCGAATCAGGAATATGTTGGAAAAAGTGCATCAGTACCAGAGAGGTGAGAAAGAGCTATAATAGAAAAATGAACTCGCCGTCCTCGGCTGGCTTTTCTATGTCAATTCTTGCCGCCGCTATCAGACAAAGAGAATGTGGAGGAAGTTCTTCTTGATGGGCGGGCCATGCACCTATTTATTGACCCGTTCTCTCTATATAAGAAGTTTCCTTCTTTCTTTTCTTGGACCATTCATTGGCTAGCCCTATGAGAATCAAATAGGACAAAAGGCAGATGTGATACGCAGATGAGGACAGGTTTCTGCTCTATAGCAAGAAGGCTGGAGACTAAATAAAGCTATGCGTCCGGAGACAGAAGTAATGGAGAGGAAAAAGAAAAACAGAACTTATGAACTGAATTTGTTCTAAGTTTGCCTTTTTGAGATACAATTCATTGAGTTAGTGATTGAAAAAGTCAATTTTGATAGTATTTATATCAAGCACTCTCAGGATAACATTGTAATTATGATTTGCTGAATAATACATAACTTTTATTTGGAAGTTCTTGAACTCTATCTACCTACAGCTTTACTTGAAACCAGATCTATTTACTCCGGCCCGGAGAAAGAAGATTTCTTTTCTTTGCTAATTCCTCTCAATGAAATTTGCCATGTTGCACTAAGTTACTTACGGATGTATGCATGCAATCCGGGAACACTTTGGGGTGAACACCCATCCGAACAAGTAGGGTCAATAGTTCAGCATTTAGGCCGTAACATTTAGCAAAAAACTAATCTTAAACCCAACAAGTGCTCTCCGAACCAAGCTAGATAGTCTCCTATCACTAGGCTCACCAACCAACCTGGACTTAGATTCTTTCTTATTATTCTAACCGGATATCAAAATCATAAGGATTGTTTCCAGCCAAGAGTTCCCATATGACATAAGCGCTCTTGGGTGGGGTGGGCCCTCATTCGCCAGGTCTTTGAGTGCCCGTCGTACCACGTGGTTGGTACACTAGGCTGATAGAGACTTTACTTTAAGGATCTGGCACCTGCGCCCGACTCGGTCTGCCAGTGAATTTTGGCTCTACGTCCGGTCGGGTATGTTCGCATTCGTACAAATGGAAGGCATCGCGTACGTTAACCTTCCTTTATTGGGCTGGGCCATTCCATCTTTGAGAAGGGGCCCAATCTCGTATTTGATGGTCGGCGTGGCAATAGGCTTCGCTTCGTAGACTGGTTTCCCAGCCGTTGCAAAGACTTCGCGAGAACGGTCAGGGGCGCGGATTCGCCAAGCTAGGGCAAACAAAGCCGTCCGGCCCTACCAGATTAAGAATGCGAAGGCCTTTCCTTCGAAAGGAGAAAAAAAAATAGCTATGCTATTGACCGACCCTTTCGTATTTACTTCGAATCAATAGGCCTATCATTTTTCATGAGGCGGGCCAAATAGAGAATGAAATGCAAAAAATAGGGGAAGGGGGGATGGTCGCGCCTTTGATTTTGTTTAAGGGCTGCTCGCCTGACTAAAGTACCAAAGGCTTTCACGGCTTCCACCCCTACCTTAGAATCTAAGCCCTTTGAAGCGCCAGTAGTTGTAGCTGTGGGTAAGGTTTTCGTTCAACTCGCTCCGGGTTCCGATCTATATGACCCCCAGACAATACAAAGTACACCTCTTCCGTAGAGGCAAGCTGGTAGTAACCTAACCTTTTAGAGTCGGGGGAGCCGAGCCCTTAACTCTATCAATAGAAAAATCTTCGTGCGTGGCGTGAGTTGGAATCCTAGAAAAGATCGATTGAGACTCCCTCCCCGGTTCCACGAAGATCTCTACGTACTTGTCTAGTCCAGGACAACTGGGATCTTCCGGTCTGCGTGCGTGGGAGCAGCTGAAACAAAGAAGAGTCTGGTCCGCTCTTCATTCAGGCCCTTCCTTCTGTCAAACAGGCCCCTGCTACTTCGGAGCCGTCTGTCAATCAGGCCCTACCTTCTGACGTAGCTAAGGAAGCAGGCAAAGGCGCGGGCTTCTTCTCGTCTCTTTTTGGATGCCTCTGTTCTTCACAGAAGTAGGAGTAAACAGAGAGTGATCTATGCCCTGGCTGGGCAGAGCGAGGGATAGGGTGCTTTCTTTCTATATGGATAGGTGGGTCTTCCCTTCCTATCTCTCTTTTCTTTTGTTAGGAAGGTTAGTCATCATGCCCCGAACTAGGTGTTATTGAAAACTAATCCCTGTCTGGGTTAGAGTGTTTGGGGTAGGAGAATGTATAGTCGAGGAAGACAGTCTTCTGGGGGAAGACTGGGTTTCTCGGTGTGAGGAGCTACGGTCCGGTGGTTGACAAGCCACATAGAGCTGTCGACTATAAGAGTGCAGTCCAGAGAGATGGCTCTCTCTCTCTGGAATCAAGGCTCGACTTTCTCTTCTTTCTTTTGGTATATTTTTGATACCTGTTTTCTATCAAAACTCTATACCATCAATCACTATCCTCAGGGATGGAATCCATCTCTCGGCGTACCAGAGAACTACGCTCATATACGTCAATTCATTGGAATCACGGTATCAGTAGAAGTTGTTAAGCACTCACTGGTTGATGTGATCAGTCATGGAATATAATAGGTAACAGAGGTAATGGTATCCTGGAGTTATTTTGCACAATGAATTTACAAGTAGATGAGTTTGCACAATGAATTTAGCAGGAGTTTTATTATATCATTAATTTAGGAGGTATTTAGAACCAGCATTTCATCGCCTATCTCTCACATTATCTATTAAGATAAAAATAAATAGGTAGCAAAGATCACTGGTCTAGTTAACCACAAGGAGGAATATACAATAGGTAGGCTAGGTTTGCTCTTATAATATACAATAGATTATAATATAGAATAGGTAGGGGCTTGGGTTGGCTTGGCTTGCTCTTATCCTGTCCTGATAAGAGAGGGAGGTAAGCGCATTCATTTAGTTGAGTTTTCCTCCACTCCACCTTGGAACTCATGCACGGAATGGGGAAATAAGAAGATAAGTAAGCATGCATTGTCCTGTCTTTCCCCTACCTTGGATCCACTCTAAGGCCTAATGCCCTAAGGTAGTCAGAAGGTTGGAGTTCGAGATACGTGTTCTTGCCCATAAGGGTAAGGTTACGTAGAGCGAACGAGGTTGGTCAATAGGAAACCTGGGTTCCGTTAGCCTCAATCGAAACATAGAGTTCAATCCCAGTGAGAAGGTTCAAGCTTTGCTTCTGCTTGTTTTAGCTTATACCCCTGATCCGTATATCTGCCTTGGCCCCGCTTTGCATTCATAAATGTCACTATTCGTCGAGTGCTTCCTTACCTGTTTATCACCAGCTCCCATTGCCAACTCTAAATTACATTCATTTCACTAGTCCGCCAATCCAATTAGGATTCCCGTCGGTTGCATCGCTCCTGCTCGCAGTAGTCGTTTCTTTGCCGGTGAATCAATTTCTTCTAAACAGAATAAGGGCGGCATCCTGCTCTCGACTATCTCTACCTTGGTAAAGTTACTACTCAAAGGATGGCTTTTCTTTCCTACCTACTATTGTATTTGATTCACTTCTTTTCAAATACGAGGGTGAGGGATATTCCTCGACCGGTTTCAATACGAGGATTGTTCCTTCTTTACTAAAGAGTACCTGCATCCTGCTCTTCTTCTTCCTAACAGGATCCGTTTACCCCAGCTTGTTTGTCAAACCCTATCTTTCATTGATCATCTTCAGTCTAGCAAGAACTTCTTACTTCCCGATGCCAACTTCCTAGCTTTTATCTTAGCCCACTGCTCGTACTTCGTAGTTGGTTTGGCCAGAGGGATCTCCTTTTATTACGTAAATATAGAGGACAACACTCTTGTGACACAAGCAAGATCCGCTGATTCTGTACATCAATACAGTTGAACCAAGTCTGCTCTTAGGAAGTCTTCATCAGGGAAATACATTTCGCACCCTTGCGCTCAAACTTTCTTGTTCTTGCAGCATTCTCCACGCTTGTCTCGCTAGGAGGTTAAATAATTCAAATCCTTAAACCCCATCCCTCCCATTTCTTGGTTCTGCTGGTTTGCTCATTCATTTCGTAACAAATTCTTTATAGTTGACGAATTGGTAAACAAACGGGTCTTTCATAGTCTCAAATCTTACCATTTCTTAATTTCTACTACTGGTTGGTTTGGAGAAATAGTAATATTGAAGACAGCGCGAAGAGCCCTCTGAACGAGCCATGTCATAAGTAGACTACCCGAGAAGGCTCCGGTAATGAAGAAATCACGACTTTTGTCTACTTCCTTCTCCTCTTTCCTTTTCCTTTAGCTCGTGGGTTGGCAGAGGGGAGTACCGACCAATCACCTTTACCAGGAATGAAACCTGCTTGCTCCAGATTCCGAAGTACCAGTACTGAAATACTCTCAAGATCGAGGAACTGGTGTTGTTGGATCAGCGAAGTTAAGAATTCCGATTACTTTGCTTTCTTGTCGATTTCTTGAGACCCTCGGAGGTTGGAATGGAACTATGTAGGCTTGGGCGTGATCCTCTACTTGTACTTGAACCGGAATATGAGCCTACTTTCTCTCGATCGTCCAGCTTTTGCTTTTCCTAGATGGAGAGACCTACTCCCGTACCGTGCGAAAAACCCTACTATTTGGTAGGTTGGCCCAATTATTAATAGGAAAATCCTTTGTTTACAACGGCTTATGATAGATTCTATGCAACTGGTAGCAAGAGTGATAAATAGGGCCGATTCGTCTAAACATACCTTATGCCTTGGCTAATTTACTGAAATTGAACTACCAAAACCATTAAAAAGTGCTTTCCCGTCCGCACTGTCTAGAATGGCTCGTGGTCAACGATGAGAATTTCTTTCTTATGTGGATTCCTAACCTAAGAAAGCTCTAACTCCAGCCAGCGAGGATGGGTTAAGTTATTCACCAGCTTCCCCTTCCTTTCTGATCAATCGAATTTTACTAAACCTCAATTCATTCAATTACCCTTGAGGCATAAAGAAAGCAAGGGCGTAGCGTTCCATTACCGATCATGGTGATATCGGAAGCACCCCTACTCTTCTGGTCTGTCCACCTTACCTTCTGGCGCACCTCTCCTAACTATTGCCCATTTATTCTAATATATTATATATTCTTCAATATTTCTTTTTTGTGTGTGAAGTAAAAGAAGAAAAGGTCTAGACTCCGTATAAAGGGAATCTAAGATAAGAACCTAAGTGAAGTTTTTGTTTGAAAGTGTGCAGTGAAGGAAAGTGTGTCGGGGTCAAACTGGAATTGCAAGGTCATTCATTTCAGGTAGACTTGAGGGTGATAGATTTGGGAACATATGATGTAGTTCTTGGGATGGAGTGGATGAAGACCATAAGCCCCTTTTATTGGGAGAACAAGTCTTTGACCTTGTCGTTAAAAAGAGGACCAGACCAACTCATTCTTAAAGGAAGTTGTGGATTGAACATCTGGAAAAGAGATGCTATTTGTGTAGAGAGAAGGGATGAAAATGTAACCTTGGTCACGAAAGCCTTGCAACAACTATGCGGGTATAAGGGGACACATAAGCTTTCTCACCTCTGTGTGTGAATTGGGAATTTCACTTGTCAGGACTCAAGCTACTGCGCAAGCTACTGCGGTTAGCGGGGAGGAAATAGACTTTGAAAAGGGCGGAAATCGCTATGTACTTACTTCTTCTTGCCGAATGGACAGTAGGAAACCACAGCTATCTTATGTAGTACTTCCTGCCGAAAGGAGGGAATCACCTATTGTAACTACTGATTTACGAATTGAGGAATGTATGAAAACAACAAAATTACCTGCTTATTCAACCAATATGGCTTTTATACTTAGGAGTAATTAGGCGAGTAAGTTCATAGCCTAGTGGGAAACGCTAAAGTAAGGAGTATTCGTCAGTTGAGAAGTGACATTGGAACGTGCTTATGTGACTTCAGTAAGGAAAGAAATGAAAGGGTGTGTGTGATTGATTCCCAAAAGTAGTAGTTATGAGCTCAGCTCTTTCCTTTCACATGGGCATTAGCTTTTCTTCAAAAGCAAGCAAGGAATAGTTGGGACAACGAATATTCTAGTTTCCTACCAAGGCAAGGTACTCAAATAGAAAGGGAGGATCCGCAGAAGCTAGGATCATCATACGCCGCTTGGCAGGCTGCCCTCCGTCAATTCAATCAAAGCAAGGGCTGGGCCAAACCTAATAGTGGATTAGCAGCTAAAGCTAACAAGAGAAATGAAATAAGGGAAAAAGTCGGCCCTGCAATAAGAGTAGAGTAGTCCGCTCTTCCCGTCACTAGCGAGGTAGGAAAGCAAGGATTTTAAGAACAGGTAGGAAAGGAAAGCTGGCACTCTCTAGGTTGTTTCGCGACTAGGTGGGTGGGTAGCTTTAACCCGAATTTAAATAAGATTGGATTTTAGTTTTGAATAAATTCTTCAATCCCCGAAGGGCGAGCTCGGATCCAGAGATGGAAGCAGTTATGAAATGAAAACAAGGAGAAGAAGAAAACAAGAAGACAAGAAAAGAATAAGATAGGCGAGGGGTGGTTTGAGTTGAGTGCGGTTCTTTCTTTTCTCCTTAAGCTGCTCTCTCCTTTTATCAACTTATGAAAAAACTGCCTATTGATCTTCCGTCGCTCGCTATGGATGGTTGCAGTTGCCAAAAGGCTACCTTTTCGCACAACACTTAAATGAGTCACTGACTGGTTTTTTACGTACGTAATACTTAACCTTACAATCGGCATTGCCCTTCTTCTTGCAACAGAGGATTCGTTCTCTACGCCGAAAGGACTAAGAGCTCTTATTCCGCAGCCTTTAGCACATAATGGAATTCCTCCTTCTATGCCTCCTCATCTGTCTCGCCTGCAAATCCTGCTAACAGCCTAGTCTATTAGGAAACAGCTGATTCAATTGCTAAAACTGCTGTTCGAGAAGGGACTAACGGCACTGATTTCTAGTGCTATAACAGAAACAGCCCTTAACGCGCAAATAAAAGCCCTCACAACACTCTTTACCTGCAACTGCTCCCGCTTATGGTAGTAGTTAAACAGGTGGTGGACATGTATCTGCAGCCTCTGCTGCTGGTAGATTGACTGTTTTATATGGACTGAGGCTGCAACTGAGGGTAGTGCCTGAGAATGCTACTCTATTCCTGGAATTAGGGAAAACAACCCGGTGGGGTAAAGTCGTCAAGTGGACTATGGTTCACAATAATAGTGACTGACACGAGATGCGATGCCAAGTTAGAAGGTCAAAAGTAAGAATGTTGGAGGGGTGATGCAATGATCCTAGGTGTAGATTGGCTTATCCGCCTGGGGCCACTGAAGGTAGACTGGGGAAAGGGATCTTTAATGAAGGGGTACTTACACCGTTAAAAACATACTCCATACCTAGTTTACATATTATTGCCTAGTGGGAATGATGGAATTCCCAGAAAGCGAACCATTGTTAAGTAAAGCCGAGTCCTTTGCTACCTACGAGATGACAGCCACTTCTGACCCCAGCGCAAAAGATGTGACTAAAATCTTCTGAGACCAGGTGTATAGGCGGGCTGCCTACACACATCATAACTCACAGCCGATATTTACAAGCTTTTTTGGCTAGAACTTTTTCACAGCCTAAATGTAAAGCGGAACATGAAGCTTACCACCCACAAACAGATGTTCCTCAACTCAGAAATATGCCTCGCGGGTTCATCTGTGCATTGAAACCTCTTTCAGACCCTCATTCGCCCTTTACTAGAAGGTAAGGCGCGCAGCTGCTGGTCTTTCACTTGGAATGGAACAGGTATATCTCTTTGGCCCGGGGAATCCCAAACAAAATGTCGTCGGCGTATCGCGCATAGTAGATCCTGAGTGACCATTAGCAGCCAGCCAGTGCCATACCAACTCTGCCTCACCAGCCAGCGAGCGTAAGAATGGAGCGAGCGAGCCTGCAACTATGTAGCGAGCCTATTCGAAACGATGCCAGACATTGCAATGAAAGAAAAACACTTTCCTGTCTGTGTTATAGCTAGGACTTGGATGTTCCGGAATCCTCTTGCCGAGCTGGAACGACCCATCTCCTATTTCAGCTTCCAACGCCTACACGTTGAGTCTCAGTTACTCGAGAAAGACTTATTCATAGTGGAGATAGTCAACCTCCACCAGCAAGCAGCACCGGAGTGAATCCTTTCGATCTTTTTTGAGAGGGAAAATGATAATGAAAAAGGAGAAAAATAAAAACGCTGAGAGACACATTGCAAAAAGAATCGCTTATTTCAATGTTGTAAACTAGTGAGTGGTACAGGAGTTATGTGGTCACTAACCCTCATCCTAATAGGGACACCTTGATTAGTGAGGTCAAGAATAGGTTTCTGTGCATCCAAATCTGTAACCCAGTTGATGAATTAAGAAAATGACATTAGGTTGGATCTGTAAGGGAGTATATGAGCAAGTTTGAAAAAGTAAAGGCCGGACTGATCTTGGAAAAAAACCCTAATCTTACTGAGTAATAGAAAAGGGAAATCTGCTTAAACTAAACTAATGCTACCCTCGGAAAGGGTGGTTCCAAATCCAATAGCGGAACAGCGATAGCGAACCTTGCTGCGGATTGAAATAGTTGTTTCACTTTTCCAATGACGGTGTAGGTTCCTACGAGCGAATAAATGGCGAGCTTTAGACCAAGCGCTATCCCTTAGACCAGGGGAAGGGGAATATGTACGCATGAGTTTGTTTGTTGGGTGGGATGAATCGGCATGGGCGCTTTTCCGTCAATTTGGCGGCTATCCTGTGTGGGTTAGGGGGTACGGTACCCATCCAACCATGCCAATTGGTATTTAGCCTCGATTGCTGCTATCCAACGAAGCATACGAATTAGGATTTAGCGGAACGGATTCCTTCCAACGGCTCATCGCGGATGTCAAGGGTACGGGTGAAATCTATTCAATGGTTGTATTGGCAAGGCATGCTTGTGATTGCCATGTTCCGAGAAGAGCACGGCTAAGGGCTAAGCAGACAAGGCACGGGTCCTATCCGCGGATTCGCAATAGTTGTAGTTCCTCGAAAGGACATCGTTCGCTTGCGGCTGAAGTGGAGATACGGCAGTAGTTCCTATCCGGTTTTCAACGGCTAAGGGTCGGTCCATAGAACCCTCGGTTTCGGCTTTCCTACTCGGCTTTTCCACGACTTGGATCGTATAATGATGATCGGAACTGAAAAAGAATAAGATAGGCGAGGAATTTCCTTCAATCGGTTAGAAAAGCTAGAATAGAAGTAGTCCAAGCATCCTGGTTGTCAATCAATAGAATGAAACTGCAAACACAAGAAGGAAACTGTCCATAGTCCTTAGTTCAATCGAATAGGTCAATTCAGGAAAGGGTATCTCAACTCCGATATTCTTCCCTCCCCGAGAGGAAACAATATCTGTCTCTAGAACGATAGAGTTCCCTGTTGGTTTCATTGCTTTGGAGTACAGGTACAGTTTACCTGTAATACCTGATCCTTTACGTATCATCGATTGATAGCATAGCATGGATGAGCCAACTCCTCAATGCCTGAGAGAGGAGGAATGCGATGCTGTGTCGAAGAAAGGTCATAAAGTACAGTGCCCAGCGAAAGAAGTATGGTATGCTATTTCCCCTACTCGAGGAGAAGTATTAAGGAAAAGAAAAGATAAGGAAGAAAGTAAGCACTAATATTGCAGGTATTCTCTAATTGTTGGTAAAAGGTATGCGTATACTTAAATTGAATTGATCATCCCCATGCTTCAAACCAATAGCATAACCCCTTCCAGTTCCATCTCATATCTTGGGCTTAGGGGAAATGGGGCACTCTAGAAAGGATACCGAAGATTTCTACAGGTTGATCAACAAGTAAATCCTCCCGGATATGAAAAGACAAGATCAATATGTCAGCTAGCTTACTAATACGGCAGCTGCTTAAACTCATGCTGTACCTACATATCTCATTTGGCTATCCTTACCTATTGGCTATCCCAGGTGACCTTACACCTAAAGGACTAATGCCAAGCTTGAAACTCCTATGTAGAGGGAGCTATCTCGCCTATGTTTACGTTGCAATGCTACTCCTCTGTTCTGTTTCTAGTGCGGTTATGTGTATTACAAGTTTTAATAAGAGCGCACTACTCATCCCTTGGGAGATGGAGCGTTGAGTTAAGTAGTAGTTGTATCTAGCGTTTAAGTAAGTCACTTATAAGAAAGTTAGCTTGTCGTTTCACTTGCTTGAGTTATCGTTTCAGTACTATATAGCAACATAGAATTGAGATTGAAAGTCAGCTATTCTCCGTTCCTGATACCCATTAAGGGCATCACTCACTCCCTTGAGGGTATACAGACCTATTCAATATGTCATTTCCGAAACCGTACCCCCTGCTCAATCTTAGACACTGTGGCTACGTGCCTTCAAACCACTGGGGGTTCCGTCTTATGTCAGCCGACAGGACTTCTAGAGCCAAGGCAAGGAAACAGAACTTCCACATCCTCTGTTCACACTACCTGGATTGGAATTGGTTCTATCGAGATATACAGACTTGAAACTGGAATTTCTTGGTGCTCAACTGCTTATTCTGCTTTTCCTGGTACCGGTATAGATAGATAGAAAGCGCATTCAATCGAGAAAAGGATCAACTGATCCACCTCTTGACTTTTTTGTTTTTTATTCGGCTGTTTCAGCATAGGTTGGGTCATCAAGTTGCGGGTCTCCGGTTGCAGGCAGGTCCGGTTGCGGGTTTTGAAGCGCCTACCAACTTAATTGTGATTGAAATGACGATGGCAACAGGTTTCGCTTCTGCAGCGGGCATATTATCAGCATCAGCCATAAAATCTAGAGATCGCAATGCGTTACCCACTTTTGGATCCGTAAAACGGAGAACATCAGTCGGGCACTCCACAGAGGGACTTTCCTGAATTAGTGATACGAAAAAGTAAACGAATAAATGCGGGAAAAGCAAGAAAACGTATGCGCAGGCGCAAGGGAATGAATATCAAATATTATCGGGACCCAATCGAATATGAAAGAAAAAAAGGGTTGATCGCCCTCCGATCTTTCCTTTGAACGAGCAGTTAGCGAAGCGATGAAAGTGCTTCTTTCCCGGGTGCTGGGTTTCCGGCATTCAAGTTGCAGTTTCTGGCATGTGTTCGTAAACGCATGAAATCGGGTGAGCCCCGACCTTTTAGTATAAAATTTTTTTCACGCACTTCGCTTCCCAGCTTATCTAATTCATCTTGGCGCTTCAAGCGACTTAATAACTCGGTCAACTCTTTTCCCGCTTTCCTGCACGTGCCAAAGCTGCCAACACGCCCTGCTCACGACAAGTATTTGGCTCTCAAACCTAACTTTCATATTCCCCGAAAGGCGGGTCTGGGTTAATGAGGGAAGACCCAAGGGCGTACCTCAAAGTGGAAAGGCGAAAATCACGTATTCTACGGAGGTTGGCTTCACCGCGGAATACTCGTACGAGTCTGCCGAACCTGGATGGCTTGAAGAAAGCAATTCCGTTGCTCAAGTATTCCATTGCCCTTTTACCTGCTCGCGGCAAGGGCAAGTCTTTCTATTTAGATAGTTCGCAAACCTCACTATAGACATATATATCGTTGGCCTCGTCTCGTGAGTTAACACATTTGCTTGCTAGCGAGTGAAGTGATCCCCTTCTTATTTTAGTACCTTGCACGAACGATAGAAATGAAAATGGAAAATGTTTTAATGTTTGATGACCAGCGTACTACTTGCCACGGTCCTTTGTTTGAAAGTCAGTGAGTGAGCCCATCCGTATTGTCTTCATGCCAGAATGGGAACTAAGAGCTGCGGCTTTTGATCCCGGGAGGAGCAGAATGGCTATGTGCCTTTTGTCCGTCCTCACCTGTACACTTGTGTGATTAGACTCCCCTACTTTCCTGCCAGAATCGGTTGCCTGAATACCTTTATCCTCACCGGAAAATAGAGTCTACCTTTTTCAGTTATCAAATCGACTAGGGATAGCCTATTGATGTGAAGATTAACTTATAGCATCAGTACTTTTATTAATCCTCGAGGGGCGAATGGCGGATGGTCGGCAATGAAAAAAATAGCACTTCATAGGTGATCCGAGAATAGCTAGAGTGAAAGTTTTCCTAAAGACGCAAGAGCTTGATCGCTAGGCGGGTCGGTAGAATCTATGGACCGAAGGTTCCACGCTACACTTACGAAGGACAAGGCTATTCGAAATATGTAAGTCGGCGAAGTCAAAGAGTCCTTTTGAAGGGGTTGTGCAGAACACTTACTTTTGGTTTATGAGCAACTGTTATCCGCTGAGGCCCCCCATGGTATGCGGATATTTTCCATTATTTGGTCACTAATGAGCTACCTGCAGGTTTGTCAAAGGCTAAAAGGGAAAAGGCGCGCAGCGGTGAAGCCCATTACTCTGTATGGGATGATCCTTACCTTTGGTGGCATTGTGCGGATCAGGTGAGAAGAAAGAACTTCCGATAATGAAAGAAAGGCCTTTTAGCAGGCAACTGATCAAAAGCTATTCCTCTTAGCCCTAGTAGCCCTAGCTATCTAATGCATACTTTCCAACTGGCCCTGGCCTATAACGGCAAATCACTGGCGCATGACTTGAAATTGAGTTAGTTAGAGAGCATTAATTACATCACAAATTCCACCTAGGGATTCCTCTATAAAAAAGAGTAATCTTTTTCTTTATGTAACTAGAGATGTAGCGACGAGCCAGCTTGGATGTGACGAGCAAGTATTTATAATTACGCATGAAAGCTAGTGTACAGAAATATCCCGGGGGAAAAGAATAAGTATGCTTCACCTATCTTTCAAAGTCCCCTTCTTTTAGTATTAGGTAGTAGAGGGCATCGCCACTCAGAGATTCTACGATAACCCGCATATTCTACCTTTTGTTCCCCTTCCTCTGGCCCCAGAACTCTGTTCGTCCCTAGTAGCACTCCCGTCTTCTTCCAAGGATGAAGCCTCAATGCCATTCCCTCTTTCTCGGGCATTAGATTTTGCTTGCTTGTACTAGAAGTTAACATCTTCATTACTCGATGGTGAAACCTACTCTGGTGGGGTCCGAGAACATAGCTAGCCCAGAAAGATTGAAGTGAGAGATTTGCCTGGAAAAGAAAGGTTTAGCGCTGCCTGGGTTGAGCCATTCCTAACAACTCATCCAGCTCGACTAGCTTGCATTAAGAGTAGTTCATTTCCTATAAAGTGTAGCGAGTTTTCTCCCTTTTCACATAACCGAGAAAAAAGGAAAAGTTACCCTACTACATGTATTAGCTAGTTTTGTCTAGTCAACATCTAACGCTCATTTCACTATGGGATTTATTTACTCCGATTGCTTCTACTCTCTTACAGCTGGGTGCGCCTATAAGGAAGACTTTTCATAGATTGACTTTGGGGCAGGCAAGTTGAACTATCCGGCTTCACTAACACAAGTAAGAACAAGTATAAAACTCCGTATTAAGGGTTCCTTTTGACCTAGTGATTAGCACAAAGGAGGAGAGAAAAAAGGATTGAATAAGCGAGCACCAGCATTGACTTTCTTGCTTTAACTAACCTGACGCCAGGCCCTTTTGCTCTAGGCTCTACTCCTTGTCATTGATTTCTAGCTAGCTTTCCCACTCGCATAAAAGGAATGAATCGAGGGTATTTACTTGCATTTCTTTGTCCTACTTGGGCTTTAAGAAGAGAGGATTTATTAGCACGACGAGCAACGCATGCTAACCTGGGGATTGAATAGGATATCATAGAATGTAGCATATTGTCTGAACTTATAGGGTCTTTCCTATAATACTTTCCTTACACTAACTATACTCTTTTCTGCTCTTCAAGTAGGTGGCGTGGACGGTGTGTCCCTTGCCTATTCTTAAGTGACTTTGTTTGGATTCTGTTTATGTGTTTTTTCTAGAATTGGTATGTTGCACTCGTGTTCTGTAAAGTGTGCTAAAGTGGTATGTATGTGCCTTATGTTCTGTGCATTGCGGGCTTTAATTGTGTGATAGTTTGTTTCTCGGACAGATAACTAGTAAACAGCTTTAAAAAGATGGAAACATAGGTTGTTTGTAACTATAAAAGACAGTACATTATCAGCAGCATTAGGTAATAATGTGTCTCTAGTACTAAATCACGCGTACCAGCATGTACAGATATATGCTCAATTGGTTGTTATAAGTACCTTCAAAACAAAAGATGATCGAAATGCCAAATTGATCATAGTAGCAAACAAAAGAGATTAGGGTTAGAGGAGATAGCAAACATGGAGATTAATGCTTCTTCAGGTTCTAATTGCTTTTCTGTTGCACTATTGCTTAACTCCTCCTGTGGATCTTCCTCATCCTCACCAACCTCTTCTTCTTAACCCAATAGCATGTTTAGTTTGATTTTACACTGATGCCCAGGGTAGTATTTATCTCCACACTTCCCCCAAAATCCACACTCCAATGTGTGACCCCTTTAGTAGAGAGAAAAAGCAGGCTATCTACACCTCGCTCAGTGGAAGAAAAAATGCAAGCTCTGCCAATTTGTTTTTATAATCAGCGATATATCTTCGATAAAGTGCTAAGAAAAGAACAAGTAAACTATTACATGGTCTTGTGAAGCTGTCTTTCGGGTCCGACTTAACTATATTGGTAGGTCTGACTATCTGTCTTTACCTGCTATCGATGTAAAACTGCCCTATGTGGCAGCTCTGGTCCTCCCTTTACATTACCAGTAGGTAATTTGTCTAGTGCCTGTACCCTTTCTTTTGATAGAGGAGTCAGTGTAAGCCAATGCTTAGGTCTTCACCTCCAGCCAATCAGAATCTGAAGTCAGCGGGGTATTCCAATATAGCTACTTCTAAGGAGGTTCGCTAGCACTCAGAAACCCGGGAGGCCAGGCAGTGAAACGTTCCGCAGACTGCTCACCCGGCCACACCTCGGAGCCGATGAAGGCTGGCAATACAAGCATCATCTGTCCAACAGCCTACTTCTCATCCGTAAACATCACAGTTCGTTAGTGCAAGCGGGAATGAGAACACCACTATCTTAGAAGAAATTAGTAGAACTTAGTTCAGAATGTACAGATGTATGCTAGATACTCTCACTACGATTCCAGATTAGAACCGGAATAGTTAACCAATGGAATAGGTGTAGGCGGTTTGATCGTTTCCTTTTCTCCGATCATAAATAACCTGATCTCTTTCTTTGTCTTTCATCAAATAAGTACAAGAATTGCATAGATGAGGATTCGGTATTGATCGCTAAAATGCGAGAAAAAGACCCACGTTTCTCTGTTCGTCCGCTGTCAGATCAAAACGGGTAGGGATCGGCCCAGCCTAGAACAACTCGCTTCTCATAAAAACGAATCCCTTTGTGCCTGGAAGAAATGCAAAGGGGAATGCTGGGTCAGCGTAAAGAAAAGCATGGGGCGGGTCTGCTGTTTTGTTATCTTATAGAAAGTGAACTGCGAATCGAACCAACTTGTCCGGAATATGCTCTATCGGCCCCGTCTCTCGGTCAGGTAAGAAAAAACCAAGGAATTGATCATCCAGGCGCGCCTATTCGGCTTGCTTGATAGGCTGGCGCATAACCCCCATTTCTTGACCCAGATTCACAACCGAACCTATTTCTCATCTTCATCCCGACCTATCTATATGTGAAACTCCGCCCGAATCCTCGTAGTACTAAGTCGTGGCTTACAAGCTAGCCCCTACTCCTTGTTTGGGCAAGATCTATATGGTTTACCAACCTGGCATAGACACCAGATCCTTTTTATCAAGCGTGCAGGACCAGTGAAGAAAAAAGATTTGCAAAAACACACATGAAACATATTGAACTCCTAAGAAACACCTGACCTCAGGTGCTTTTTTCTCTTGCCTTCTGGATGGTTCTGAAGTAGTGAACAGCTTCCGACCATTATGACCTTTTATTGAATTTTGGATTTTCTATAGGAGCTCACTACTGCTGCATTTCAAATGTGCCCGCCTATTGCCTTAATTTACAGACCTCTGCGATTCACATATAGCCCCACTAATGTAAGACAGCTCAAGCGAGTCTAGCCTGAGATATAAAATCACACTAGCCAATAAAAAAAGTAGCCAAACAAAGCCAGGTAGTTTTCATCCAGGTGAACAAGTAGAAAGAGCTTACTTGGTAGTGGGGAACTCTTGCTGCATTATCTGAGTGTATATGCCTTTTAAAAAACTAGCATCGTAGGAACTTTAAGAAAAAGGATATTGTTTTAGCAGCTCTTATTTCTATTTTACTGCTCAACTAGCTCTTAAACATTAAAAGGGCACTTACCCAGAAAGGTAAGTTTTCTTACTAACCCACTTTAAAGGCCAGATCATATGCGGTGATATACTACGGCAGAAAGAAAACGAAGACAACAAAGCTTTCCCAGTGATAAAACGGAGGACTTTACACACTTTTGCTTATTACCAAAGAAAAGAAGCTTGTTGAAAGCGCTCGCTTCGTGAAAACAAAGCAGAAGGAAGCGGGGAATGTCCCGTCCACCAATAGTATACAGAATTTGGATACGTCACTAACTATAGTGAAAAGGATCTTCGGAGTTTTTACGATGTTCCAATCAATGGGTAAGAAGATCCGCCCACAATATGTTCATCTCTTGCTTCAAAGACTAGTTCTTCCGAAGGAGAGAAAGGAAGAGTAGTTGTAAGATAACACCGAGAATAGTTACGAGCCATATGTGACTGTGCAAAAAGTACGATTTACCTAGCAAGCATTTATTTTGTGAATTCATTAGCAACAAGCTGTTTGTGTATCACTTTGAACTGGGAATGAATTTTGTGCTTTTTCACTGAAGTACTCTTGCTTTTGAACTCAGCAAATCCCTCCTTTTCCCGCAACAAAGATCTTTAGTAATCCGGGCTAACTTTTGTCCATAAATCCCGCGTAAGAAGTAAAATGACAAGGGCGGACAATTCTTAGAATATAAAGAGAAGCTTGTTCTGCCCATCTATCTAGAGAATGAAAAGGAACTAATGCCACTGATAGGAGGAAATACATAGACCGTACGCCCACTTACCACTCTACCACTTCAATTCAATGACGGACTTCACCGATACCAAACCTAGCTTGAGAGAGATCGATCACAGGCATGTGGTGAACCATACCGGGAGAAAGAGCACTGAAATTCACCATATCGAGCTGTGGTCTTACTCTACAAGTAAAGTTCGATGAGCTCTTAGCGGACCTGTGCCTACTATCTACTAAGTGTGTGCTAGGGAAAGAAAGCAAGCTGAGCAGTTCTCACTCTGTCCGGTGACCAAGAAAGCTTAAAGAATACCGTAAAGTGATCACATACCGATTCGCCACGTGAAAGCGGGGTTAAGGTAAGGCAGGAAAGACTGGCGCCGAAAGATATGTTTTGAAGAGAGAGATCCGCAGGCTAAAATCTTGAAGGAAGGCCGTAGCCAGAGCCCATCTTCTACCACAAGCTCTGACCTGACTTGTTGTACTTGATTCACCCACGTAAATAGACACTTAGATAAGGGTCCCATAAAAGAGAAGTGAGTCCGCATGTCGGCAAATGATTTGGAATTGGAACTGGCTACAGAGGAAACCTAAGCCCTAACTCCCCATTCTTTCTATCTTACATCGCCATCGAGCCCTGGCTGTAGAGTCACAGGTTTTTAATCGCAATGGATTTATGTTTTCTTTGGCTTTTCCATTCGCTTCGTTCAACCCTGATCTGGATAGATAGCTCGGCTTCTATTAGCTGAGAATGGTTTTGTCAAGGAAAGGTTTCGCTATACAACAACAATGAACTCACTTCTGATCAAATTGGATGAATCGGTAATCTTTCTCTGTCTTGTGAGAGAGAGTCACTTGCTGTATTGAGAGCGGGTGGGTGACATGCATTAAGCGAAATCAGTTGTTATGTTTTTGATCTTCTTTGCGCGAGAAGACCCTTGACTGAGGAGACGTGTTTGGCTTGGATGATGCCGCTATGCTCCTATTCACTTTCAGAGACCGCTCTGAGTTTGCCGGTTTTGCGGCAACCCTTTCACTAAGAACATTTTCGACATTAACGAAATGCCACTATTCCACAATGCTTCTTTGATTTATGTGTAGAAGCGGTAGTAGTGAATAAAATGGAGGGAGAAGAAAGAAAGCGATGTGACACGAGAATAGATCACATCCGACAGCCAGCCATGCCATTAGATAGATCCGCTCTGAGTCTTCTGCAGGATGAGATCCGCTTGGTCTTGTGATAGGGGCTTGAGGAGGAAGAAGAGGGGATTTCTGAAAAAAAAGAATGAATCTCCTTATTTATAGGGAACAGGGCGTGTGACTTCCTCAAACGAAACGAATGTGGCTTTCGTGATAAGGCAAATCCTTCGTTCGGTACAATCAACATATTGAATCTACGCTCGCTCGGCTCGGTGCTGAATGAACTCCTTCATTGATTCCGGGAAGTCCAGGGTTGGTACCGCTTCTTAGTGAAAGGTAGGTTGTTAATGATACCATACCGCTTAGTCAATATAGGTTAAATGCAACGACCAATTGACATATAGTACTGTGCTTAATTAAGTTAAGTTCGCTATTCTAGTGCGATGTTCAGTTCACTGTCTCCACTCCACTATTCTTATCTTACATAATAACCTGCCTTTTCTTTAATTGACCTCATATTTCGTATAATTAAATAGATGTCTGGGTTTATGAAAGTGGTAGCTCGGTCTTCAGACGGGGATTTCTATTCCCCATGGATTAGCTTTCCTGAGTGACTTGATTCTTAGCTCTGCGACAGCATGCACTGGTACGAACTTCATCTGTGCTAGAAAAGCAATCAGTCTTAGTGGCGCACTTCCTCTTTCAAGTAATGCTTGCGGAATCTCGTAATAATATACAGAACCTCAAACAAAGTCATCAACACACTTCAAGCTAAGTGCTAACAGGTCAGGTGTGCATCAATCAAGATAACATGAAGATGCTCGACCCTAGTCAGATAGAGGAACCAGAAGAGGCACCAAGGATGAACATCGGTGATCCACCTGAACAAGGTGCCTTTTTCCCGCTTCAGTTGGGGATAAACAGGATCCATTGGTTTGGCAGGCGCTATTCTTACTAGTTCACAGCACTACTTTTATAGCAGTTGAAGACTGTCATCCCTGTTTTAAAGTAAACCACGAATCAAAGCCTAGGGTACCCTATCAGTAAAGAGCTAGCTTCTAGTCTAGGGAAGGTTAATACAGCGTCTTTGTTTGGTCTACCAGACTTCTTTCTCAACACCGGTTCTTTTGGGCTTCTTCTTCTGGGAATCGGCCGCTCCGCATCGGCAGGGTATGAACTTCTCCTTCGTACTCTCTTCTGTCCGTTTTAACTCCTTTTAGCTGCTGGAGCAGTTTAGCTTCCTTCCATGCGCTTGGCATAGGCTACGTCAAAACGGAGATACCAGGGATCATCAGGAGAGGAACCTATACTTTATACATTTCTTCGTTGGAAGGAACAGGGAAAAAGCGAATATGGGTGTCTCTGCTTTTCAACAACTCATAGAAAGTTTAGTTTTCGTTATTCAACGAAAAAGTACTTTTTTTGAATATCATATTTAGTACTCTTTCTTTATAAAGAAACGATTGGTTCGGAGCTGGGCATATTCACTTAATAGAAAAAGAAAAAGCATAGATAAACGTTTATAACAAAACAAAGAGATACCTGGACAAAGAGACATGCTTTGCCCTCCTGGATGGATGAATCGGTGAACTGAGAGATGATCGAACCACACCAATTACACCTCTCATCACCATAAACTCCACTAAATATGAAGCTATAGTTATACCCATCTTACCACTAAGTGATACGGTTGGAATTTCCTCAGCATTAAACCAATCTTCAGGATTCTCAAGCGTTTCAGCTATTTCTAGATCAACCAAAAGCTCATAACTTGGTTTATTCTTGTCGTTTCGAGTCCTACGCGGGAGACCAACCTAGAGCGTGAATACTCTATTTTGATTTTATGAATCACACTTAAGAACACAGCTGTGCGAACAAGCGATGAATCTATCATATCCGAGAATACTATAGATATTGAACGAAGGCATATCAATTCAAGATCATATTGATCCAATGCATTTACAAACCGTAATTCCTCCGCTGTTAGCTTACTAGAGCTTTGTCTTTTAGCTAATATCCAATCTTTAGCAGTTATCTCTCACGTATTAACAAACCCATCACTGATGGAAATCCACGATATGCTGACGCTGCTTCTGTAAATGAAGAAAAAGACAGAGACTCAATAGCATTCTGAAGCTCTATCATCTTACTCGAGCATCCAACTGAATTTATTATTGTTATGATGATAAAAAAAACTATACCTAGTCTGTGATGCGGATTTGAACCAGTGTCATTTGCAGAAGTTCTCCTAATGTCGCGAAGTGTTCGGTCAACCGCAGCGAAAGCATATCCGTGTGTCATTGGTGCTTCATCCCTAATTATGAGAGATTTCTTTTTTATTAACTCGGCCAGCAAGAAAACGGATGCGCGTGCTAACGCTTTCGCGCTAGTGCGCTCAATCCGTTGCTTGTTTGGATCGATTTCGGTTTTACGGGCTTCATACATTGTGAAGAAAAGTACTCGGCATTGGAAAGCATCACGTTCTGGCCACACACAAAAGAAGTCGGTGGAAGGTATGGAATTTCTCGGCTGAAGGTCAGAAAGAAAGCAATCGCCAGTGCTCTCGGTTCCAGCAACGAGTCTTCTCTCTGAGAATTAAGGAAAACAAACTAACCTTGTCTGTCTATGTTCACCTTGACATGAAAGACTCTTTTCCTAACCTGACTGTTCTACCTGGCTAGTTCACTTCACTTTTCGAGGGATCCTGGATTGGAGTTCACTTGTCTATGAGTGTCCGAACAGCTTCAGATCCTTCCAAGGCACAGGGGTTCTCTCTCCATTCACTTTGAGCTGGGTTTCTTGTGATCTTTGTAGTAGTTTTTCCGTCCAATTTTATGGTAAATTCAGTCTTACACAGCTGTCCCCAAGGATGTCCATTCCATTCGGCAGGGACTCCATCTCGCATTCGATCCCCCTCCTTTCCCTGAAAGAGTCGAGGTCTCTCTGGACTTCTCTTTTGCCTCTCTCCCAGATTCAGAAAAAGGGAGGAAGAGGGCCTCTCGACGGGAGCCCGAAAAGAGATCGTTCCCAGCATCCTCGAGTTCGTAGTCAAACTCACCTTCATCCACCTTTCATGGACTGGCGCGGGCAAGCGCCGATGTCTGGAGCAGGAGATGGAAGCTTGGGTTGAGGAGGCTGTCAACGAGTCATCAAAGGCGATAGATTGGTTATATTCGGATTCGTTTGCTTTTTCTTTTCTTTTTTTTGGTTGTGAGAGGTCTGAGTCCACAGCTGGGGAAGAGTCGTCAGATGACAATTGAAGTAGGGGTCTGCCTCTTTCAAAGGGAAGCAAGAGTCTCATAGGGAAGGAGATCCTGCACAGACCAATCAGGAAGAGAGTCTTGTTGTCAATGAAAGCAATGAGACTATGTCACATATCTGCCTATCTCGTGTTGTGAGCTAAAAAGTACCCACCAGGGGGTGGACCAAGAAAGAGGCAGGCGATTGGGTCCTTCCCATCCTCTGTGATGTCAGTCTCTTTGTCATTCTTTCACCCTTGCTGAGTAGCGAAGTGAGCATACTCAAGATCCAATTCATCAATCATTTGAGTTGGTACGAACATAGGAATCCAGACTCCGCTTGATTCGATCTTCAGTTTCGACCTTCATCAGTCAGGAAAAAGAAGAAGGACCCACTTATTCCACTCAGAGAGACCGAACCAGGCAACAAAAAGGCTGAAGGAAGTTCTCTTTCCATCCATTCTAACTAAACTAAGTGAAAAAAGGGGGAGAGCAAAACAGAAACACAGGAACAAAGAAACTATGTCCAAACCAACGAGTCCTTTCCTTTGGTCGACTCTAAAGAATGTATCGGGAGTTGGGAGTTAGCCGTCTCATAGGAGTGATAGCTGGGTTTTTCACGGAGTTTCTTCGTACGATTGAAAAAAGAGTGCTCTAGGTCGGAGAAAACAAGAAGAAGATTGTTCACCAGTCTGTCTCCCAACCTCTTTAAAGCAGCTACCTACCGTGATCTGGTCTTGGGACAGCATTGGCACCTCCGTTTGCTGGATCTTCTAGGCACTCTAAAGCGCTTCCACGAGAGACAGATGGACTTTGAGTTATAGACGGGGAAGAGCCTTTAGAGGATCAAGAGTGATTCCTCAATAAAACAAATGGGGATTTTGAGGGAGGGCTGAATGCGATGTACTGAAGGGTTCGCTTTCGCTGATCGGCGCCAGTCTTTCCTGCTGTGAATTTCCCAGGTCGAGAGGGGCCCTTTCCTTCTACCTTACTGAACCCATTCACCAATGATTGGATCACTCAAAGCCAAAGACCAATTCCTTCCTTTTAGGTGGTCTAGGTGGCTGGGATACTATGCCCATCTTTTTAGAGGCTCAAAGACGAGTTCTTTGAAGGAAGCAAAAGAACCCATGTGTCTCGGATGAAGTCTACCCTCTTTTTGTGCCGGGAAGAAGAATGAGATCCAACTCAAAGTCAAGGAAAGCGGCCTAGACCACTGACTTTTGATGGAAGGCTCCTGAACATGGATTGGTCTGATAAAGCCAATTTTTCGGCGAATCAAATATTTTCAGAGAGCACTAGACCTTCTCTCTTTCAGGATTGATTCCCACTCACTGCCTGATAGCAGGCTTGGCCCATGAGACCTATTGTCTTATTGTCCTGGCTCACTTCACTATAGTTTGTTTAGATACCGATTTGCACACTGTCACTTTGGAGGATGGGTTTTTCCCATTTTTGGTTCGCAAACGCTCTAACCCATCGAGAAGCTCCATCCAAATTGGAGTTGATGTGAGCACTTCCCCAGAGGCAGAGGCTGAGTCTACAAAAGGGCGGGAGCATAAAATGTAGGTGAGTCAATTGCGTGTGGCCTTCAAGTATTTCGTATTGTAACAATATTCGATCGGCATCCAAACAAAGGTGCATGTACGGTTCCTAAGGGATACAATTTTGTCTTAAATCATCGAGAAAGATTA
Source organism: Oryza sativa Japonica Group (assembly GCF_034140825.1). Lineage (NCBI taxonomy): Eukaryota > Viridiplantae > Streptophyta > Magnoliopsida > Poales > Poaceae > Oryza > Oryza sativa. The sequence continues at coordinate 170,601 of NC_011033.1, forward strand.
AATAAGTTGATAGCGCGATCTCGTACTAACACATACTCTCTAAATATTGAAGAACTTGCATGCGGCCTTCAAGCCACAACCGCGGTATGAGTTCTTTGTTTGGGGGCTGCTTGCCCCTTCGCGTCGACAAGGAAACTGTGGACGACAATGGGTTTAGAATTAGAATAGAACGAAGACCCTATCGAACAAATAGAGGAAAGGACAGAAAGGGGAAAAAGTAAAGTCTAAGCGACATATGGCACGAAAAGGAAATCCAATTTCGGTAAGACTTGATCTGAATCGTAGTTCAGATCCAAGTCGGTTCAGTGAGGGCGACCGCGAAAGTCACCGAATGGGTTCGGTCCGTCTTTTCCTGATCTTTGTTTGTCCCCCCAAAAAAAGGCGTGAGAGGACGTTGCAGATGTCCGGGACGGACACGACTTCTTCTAACGCTAGAAGACCACAGGAAGAAACCCGGGACCAGAGCATGTCGTGAAAGACGCACACGGGGCGGGCGTGCTTCGACCGTGTCTCCGGGGCACAGTTGAATGTAGATATCATGAACGCGAGGATAAGGATACCAGGCCGAGAAACCCGGGCAAGTACTCCCCTAATGTGCCGATCGCTAGCGCATCCAGGGCCCCGGCGCCCAGCTCCGCTGGAGAGGCCGTCACTGATCTTAAAAGTGCGTCTGCGGTTCGGATAGACTGATTCTGCGAACGCCTAGCCCCAGGAATCAATAAAAAACAAGTGCTAAGTTTCATTTCAGATCAGTGAATAAACCGAAAAAAGAGACCTTTCTCGCTCGGCGCCGCACTATGCTCCGCTTCAACAAATGAGAGTTTTCGGTGGAACCGGCGAACCACGCGAGCTGGTTAGATGCGTGGGGCAGAGGGCTCGTAGTACCTGATAGCGCAGCTATGCAGTGGAAGGGAAGGAGCCTAAATCGACCCCCTTCTTTCTTTTTTATTCAAAGACACAAAAGCACAGTACAAAGAGATTGGACTCTCGGATGAGACTAAGCAGCTACCGTTCCGACGCGCCCCTGACCCTATCTTGATTAAAACCGAAAACCCTCTCTAAGGTGGAGCCAAGTTGAAGCTGTCATTCAAAGAAAAAATGGGAATAAAAATCCACTTTTAGGGATATAGATGAAGTCTCGCTCAGTAAAGAGAGTTGTAGATTCGTAGAAGAGGATCAGAGTACGCGCGCTACAAAAGGCAGCTAGCCAATGAAAGTAAGTGGAAAGAATATAGTACTTTTGTACTGACCCCTCCGGGGCCCCCAGTTGTTTTGGCGCGCCCTACCCCAACGTTAGACTATTGCCTTTTTAGCCTACGCTTGCTGCTTCCCCCGCCCCGAAGCGAGACTCTATCCAGATCTCAAAGAATAACGAGCTAGGCGGCCGGCGGGCAAAGAAAGGGGGCGGGCCGGCCGGTCGGGGCCTTGGCGATACGTTCTTCTTTCAAAGCGTTTTGCCAATAGAGCGAGGGCGTCCTTCTGGGGCGGGGCGTTTACTTGAAAATGCCAACCGCCTGTTCCAGCAGCGGGGGCCTTGCACGAAAGCAAACCGCCCGATTAAGTAGCAGTTGCTTCGCTGATGGGCCCAGTGAGGGGGGCATTGTCCCTCAGTTCTTACCAACCTCAGGTGTGTAATCGACATCTAACTTATTATCTTCTTTTTTCATGCAAGCCTGACCTCAGCTGTCCATTTCTTATTCATTCAGGGCGCCCCTAGTGGACTTGGCGGTGCTCCTTTCTCAAACCAGAACAACTCTGAACGTTAGGGAAAATAAGGGAAGACCACCTGAGCGAACCAACCGAAGGGACTTTACTTATCCGAACCGAACGTTAGCGGCTTAAGCTAAGCCTATCACGAGCTGCGTTGCTGCTTGATCGGAGCAAGAAAACGGATGCGCGTGCTAACCTTTCGCGCTAGTGCGCTCAACCCGTTGCTTGTTGGGGAGGAAGATCTAAAAGTATGGGGCAAAGGATCAAGCGCTTTGACTTTGCTTTGTCCCCCGGGATCCACCACAGGTTGGGTTTGAGAGCCGTGTGATGGGTGACTATCTAGCACGGTTCAGAGAGCACGTGTATGTAGTCTGCGCTGGTGAATGGAAGCCCCCGCCGCAAAAAAGAAGCGGCTCTTCCCACGGCTCTGTCACCATTGACTCTATTTATTATTATGGTAAATCATTGTATCAGATGTCAATCTTAGATCTTATTTCAGTTCGATACGTCCACCTACGATACTCACCTTTGGCTTTCGTCTCGGTAGGTGTATTATTCTACATTTTCCCAAAAGGACATTCATTCATTTCTTTCTTCCCCGTCGACCACTACGACTAAAACGACGCGACAAATCAAGACCCGGAAAGGATAAGGGCCGGTGGTGGGCATTTGGGAAAGTCGGGCCGATCGGGTGTCTTCATTCAAGCGAGGGTACAGAGGAAGAACGAAACGAAGTGAGAGGCCGGGGGGCAGGGAAAAGAGTCGAGTCGATCGACCGGGAGAAGCAAAACGAAATCAGGATTTGGCCGAAAAAGATGCAACGTTATGGATACCATGACCGATCACCATCGAGAAAGAAGAATTTTTCTAAATCACTTCGGGTGAGCGGGGCCTTCAAGCATCCGAAATACGCCGGGGTTGTAAATGACATAGCCTTCCTGATAGAAAATGACGGCCCGACGAGTCATCTACTAAAAAGGACCCTCCCCGCTGTGCGCCCCTCCTTGAATTATTCGGTCATGCAATACTTTTTTAATACAAAGAACAAAATGCATTTCGACCCCGTCGTAGTTCTCAATCATTTCGTGGCACCGGGTGTGGCTGAACCATCTACGATGGGGGGAGCGAAGGGAGGAAGCTTAGATAAGAGAATACGCTCTCGCATCGCTTTTTTTGTAGAAAGCTCGACCAGCGAGAAAAAGTGTTTGGCCCGAGCCAAAAAGAGGTTGATCCACTTCATTCGCCAAGCGAATGATCTTCGCTTCGCGGGAACAACAAAAACCACCATCTCGCTCTTTCCTTTCTTCGGTGCTACCTTTTTTTTTCCAAGGGATGGGGTTGGGGTGTATAATAACCCATTTTTTGAGTATGCCCGGGAACAACTCCTAGGTCAATTAAGGATCAAATGTAGGAACCTCATGGGTAAGGATAAGGTAATGGAATTGATAGAGAAATTCATCTACCTAGGTAGGATAGGCAAATTGATAAAGGGAATAGAGATGATGATAGAGATCATACTGAGAAAGAGGATAATTCCGTACGGGTACAACTCTTATTTGAACGAAGTGCAAAAAATGCGATCTTTTTTGTCTAATAGAACAAACACTAATACCTTAATTGAGTCGGTAAAGATCAAATCTGTTTATCAAAGTGCTTCTCTGATTGCTCAAGACATCTCTTTTCAACTGGGGAACAATCCAATCTCATTTCGTTCCATTTTTAGTCAAATAGTGAAGGATATTCCATTAATAATGCCAAAAGGGGTGGAGGGGATACGTATTTGTTGTTCTGGTCGATTAGGGGGTGCGGAAATAGCTAGAACTGAATGCGGAAAGTATGGAAAAACATCTTGTAATGTATTTAACCAGAAAATCGATTATGCTCTTGCGGAAGTATCCACTCGTAACGGAATTTCAGGTGTCAAAGTGCGGATCTCATATAGTCAAAATAAGAAGGGACGTGCTATATCCGAAACGTACGAAATATAGTAAATATAGTAAATGCAGATGTAGTAGGGGTTGCGAACCGGATGGTACACAACTTGGTTTTGGAAGATATGGCACCAAAAGTTGTAGAGCTGGTCGTCTTTCATATCGAGCCATTGAAGCAGCGCGTCGGGCTACAATCGGGCAATTCCATCGTGCTATGAGCGGACAATTCCGAAGAAATTGTAAGATATGGGTAAGAGTTCTCGCAGATCTTCCTATTACGGGGAAACCCGCAGAAGTTCGAATGGGAAGAGGAAAAGGAAATCCTACGGGTTGGATTGCTCGTGTGTCCACGGGACAAATCCCATTTGAAATGGATGGTGTGAGTTTGTCAAATGCTCGACAAGCCGCTAGATTAGCGGCGCATAAACCATGTTCGTCAACCAAGTTTGTTCAGTGGTCGTAACGTAATTGGTTAGTGGGGAAAAACCGGGCCGGGACTCAAAAGAATTTGGCGAAGTGTTTGTTCCTGAACGAGGGAAGTGGAAAGACAAAGAGGGATAGGGAGCTCGCCTCCTTCTTTTTTTGAATCGCCGAAATTGTACGACGACCCTTCTTGTTCCAGGCATACGACTCTGAGACGTGACGGTGTCACTTTTCCGGCCCGGTAAAGTGACAGTTATATAAATAAGAATAAGAAAGAGAAGCGTGATGTTGTCAGCAATCAAATTATCGTAAATAGATAGTACGGTTGCGTTGTTTCAATTTCTGTTCGTCGGTCCTTGGGTTACGAAGGTGTGGGCTTACTAATACGGAGAGGGTTCCGAATGATAAAGTGTCATGAAAGTTCGTGAAAGAATGTTCTTGTTTTTCGTTGGAAAACCCAACGCCACGGCCACAAAACGAAAAAGTCTCCCGTTTGTTTTGGGAGCAGAGCTTTAAAAGGATATAGTTACCCTATGATGAGATTTAGTTCAACGGATAAGAAGGATAGAAGAAATATGCTATTTGCTGCTATTCCATCTATTTGTGCATTCAGTGCTGCCGTTCCCCCGGCCCCAAAGGACAAGATTGAGTCGCCGCTATCACTTTTTTTGGGGGGCCAATCCCGCGAAGAGTTATGGAAAGATTTTATAGCTCAATTGAATGAAGAAAGTGAATTCATGGACAACATTTTTTTTGGTGTTTACAACGCGAGAAACGGCTATGAAAGCGCCACAGTTCTTCAGGGAATACGGATAGATTTAGCGATAAACGGCTATGAAAGTGCATTTTTGTCGGAATTTGCACCTATTTGTATCTATTTAGTGATCAGTCCGCTAGTTTCTTTGATTCCACTCGGTGTTCCTTTTCCATTTGCTTCCAATAGTTCGACCTATCCAGAAAAATTGTCGGCCTACGAATGTGGTTTCGATCCCTCCGGTGATGCCAGAAGTCGTTTCGATATACGATTTTATCCGGTTCCTATTTTATTTATTATCCCTGATCTGGAAGTCACCTTTTTTTTTCCTTGGGCAGTACCTCCTAACAAGATTGATCTGTTTGGATCTTGGTCCATGATGGCCTTTTTATTGATTTTGACGATTGGATTTCTCTATGAATGGAAAAGGGGTGCTTCGGATCGGGAGTAACCACTAGTGAAAGGGCAAAGGGGGGAAGGACATAGGAAAGAGGGATGCCTACAAAAAATCAATTGATTCGTCATGGTAGAGAAGAAAAACAGCGCACGGACCGTACTCGAGCTTCGGATCAATGTCCCCAAAAGCAAGGAGTATGCCTGCGTGTTTCGACGAGAACACCGAAAAAACCTAATTCAGCTCTACGTAAGATAGCAAAAGTACGGTTGAGCAATCGACATGATATATTTGCTCACATTCCAGGCGAAGGTCATAATTCGCAGGAACATTCTATAGTCTTAGTCAGAGGAGGTAGAGTGAAAGATTCGCCAGGTGTGAAATCCCATCGTATTCGAGGAGTCAAGGATTTACTGGGAATTCCGGATCGTAGAAAGGGAAGATCTAAATATGGTGCAGAAAGACCAAAATCGAAATGAATGGAAGATGCCTCTGGAACTTTTTGGTTATTTTGGGTCCAGATGAACGCAAGTCGACATCGGGATACGCATTTTGGCTTGGTAGCGGTGTTATCTCTTGGAGTAGCAAGAAGCAGTCCTGTATAGCTCTGTCCCAAGCTCCTCTTTCTAGTAGCCCTACTAAACCTATGAGTTGACTCGTACATACTCACTTATTCTTGACTTATCTGTGACTGCATATTCCTAGCATTGTACCAGGGAATGTTGCAGACCGACGGGCACTTCGTTGCTGGGCTGGAATAGAAACTGACGTATGGAGGACTTGTGAGATCTTTCACTCTTCGACAACGAAAGCCTTGAGGACGTCAGCGATGTGTTATAGGGACGTCCCGCGATCTTGCTTCTAGAGTACGTACGGGAACATCCAATCGAGTGCCTAACCTTGGGTGCTCCGATCTTGTTCGTGAGGAAGCAAGACTGCCTTCTTCGTTCAATGAATCTGCATACCACCAAGGGCTATTTGAAAAAAGAAGTCTGAATCCGTGTCTTCTCTGCCATTTGATTTCCTTCACCACTAGCCCCGCCAGCTACTAGAGTATAGCTACTTTCGCTACCTTGACTCTTCTTGTTATTATCCAGACCCATCAAGTCATTCAAAAGCAAAGAAAGAAAGATGAATAAGCAAAGCGAAGGCCAAGCCTGATCTCCCTTTCCCTTGATATGGTGGACTCCTAAAATAGGCTTTCTTTGTTCGTATGATTTTTAATAATACTATAATAAGCCACTCCTGAAAATAGGCTGGCTACTCGAACCAAATATTGAACTTGCTCTTTAGCATAGGTAGACTTCACTACCTGGATAGGTCAGCCTCGTTCCCATTTCTCTGGTCCTATATGTTTTTTTTGCAAGTACCATTCCTGCTATTCGCATTGATTGAGTACTTTATAGTTTTCTTCTTGATGGAAGTGTCAAATACTTAGTAGGAAGTCCCGGTGGGTAATCACCAAATGTTCTAGTACGAGTACATCCAGTTCCGGGTGGTCATCTAGTATGGGACCTAAGAGAAGCCCTTTTTTAATCCTTTTATTAAGCCATTGCTAATCCCGTAAGGCAATCCTTCAACGTTGTAGAAAAGAGTTCAATACAAAAGCACACAAAGGCTTTGGACTATGAAAGGCTACCTTTATCATGCATGAATAAGGCCGGGAGATTATGTCCTCAACAAACCTATCTACTACTAAATGACAATTAAAGGGACGCCAACCATTGGAGGTGATACTGGTGATGGTAATGGTGAAGATTCTTCTCTTTTTCCTGGGTACATAAAGATAAGAAGAAGGCAACGAAAAGCACTTAGAAAAGGCTATTAAGAAACTGATCCACTATTTGAAACCTGTCATCCACGTTAGAAAGAGAGCCATGAAAAGCATAGATCCTCAAGGAAAGGAAAAAACACCACTTCGTCTATTTACGATTCCCATAAACCAGGCCGTGCTTTCTTTTATTTAGTAAGCTCAGCCGAAGAGCCCTGGACCGGCAGCACCTGCAAATGAAACATGCATGCCTTTCGCTGCGCGCCTTTATTTGCTTCGGAAATCAAACAATGCATTTCTTCTCAACATAAACATATACCGGTCTTTCTCTCTAGCCTATACTTGACCTTGCGTACAAGCCTATTATCCTATCGGTATGCCTATGTGACCCATATGTGCTAAACCGGTACTTGTTACTTACTTCTATCTATTAAACGTTACCGGTACTTAGTTACCGTGACTTAATCATGCTTAGTACTAAACCTTACTACGTAGTTCATTCAAGCTATACTGACCTTTCCATGTTTTGTACTCATCACTTGCCTCTTCGCTTAGTGCACTCGAAACAGAGCTTCAAGTAAGATGTTTGTGGAACATCTCTATAGCTTGTCTTACCCACCTCTTTTGGTTCCTTAGAAAGAAAGCTTCAAACAGCACCATTGGCCGAAGCAGACCTGGAAGCTGATCTGCGAGTGAATGAAATTGAACGATTAATATCGCCTTTCATGCTAAAATCGGACGATTTCGACCTTTCCGGATGTCGATTGGGATAAGGGTTTGATCGAGAGCTAGGAGATTCGGTTGTTTAACCTAAGAGAAGAGATCCAGTTTACAGAGGAGATGCCAGGGGCGGTGGCTGTTCAAGGCTAAGGAGGAAGGCTTGATTTCTTAAAAAAAAGATAAGATCCGACTATCAAACCAAAGGAAATTGCCAACAAGAGTAGCTTAAAAGCACCTAGTTACCGAGGCAGATGAGAAGAACTGAACAAGCCAAGAAGAGTACTCAATCAAAGCGAGCTTTCATTTTTGCGGGTTATATTTAAACTTGCTTTTTTTTAAGCATACTACACACTACTTTCTATAGGACAGGGTCAGGTAAGAGAGGACGACAAGCCAATGGTAAATCCGAGTTGGAAAAAGAGATGCAACACCCAAGTCAATCTATGAAAAAGCTGGCACTCATCGCTACAGGCACTCACTTTCTTTAGGTCCCAGAAGAGAGCAAATGCTAAATGCCAAGACAATTCAATTCAATTATATGATAAAAGGGCCAAAGTGTTGAAAGAGGAAAGAGGGAGGAATTGATACGAAAAGCGTAGGAAATGTAAAAACTACACACACCACTTAGTAAAATATGCTCTAGTAAATTCAATACTATATATAGGAAGTACGGCGGACAAGCCTGGTATTGTTAGTTAAGCTAGTAAATTCCTTCCCTCACTTCACTACGACGAGGAAATGCATTGGGCTAGCTATGATATTTGGCTAGATAGAGTTGAATGTGAAACACACCAATGTTCAAGTGTTGAGTAGGCAATTAGCAAGGAGAAGAAAAAGTTTTTCAATCCAGGAGTTCTAATCTCTCCTCCTCGCCGCGGGTAATTCGCTGACTTAAGTCAATATGAAAAAGTGTGGAAAATGGGTGGTTGTACTTTCATCGACGAAAGGAACAAAGAACTACAACAATAATACCGATCAATAGTTTTTCTTTCAATATCTACTGGTGCTTCCATGTCTCATTGGACCGATGCAATTGTGTCTTTCGGTCACTTTATTTTGGTTGGTAGGATCCGCCTACAGGCGGGTAACAGGGGTATTAAGATTAGGGTGTAAGGGAAGGAACAGTTGGGAAATCCCCGGTCTCAAAGAGACAAGAGACATACAGACTTTAGGGACTATGGGCAATGAGGGAGGAGCCGAGCGGCGAGGATGTGCATTTACTAAACCTTTTTTGGAAAAGATTGACTTCAGTTCGGAGGCAAATGAAACACTTCCACAACTCGCGGATAGAATTGATTGCCCGGAATCACTTATTGGTTGGTGGTTGGAGTGCATTTCCTATATATACCTTTTCATTTCTTGGTTGAATTCCACTGTTAATCGAAGGATTTTCCTTTGCAATTTTGGCATATTGAAGTGCGTGCATTTCTTCTGGTGAATTTCAACTAGAATAGCTTGATTTCCCACACGAATACGAGAAAATAGATTGGATTTCCAAATAGATTGACTCGGGCTTTCTTGGGCATTTGCTACTCTGTTGAGTTGAGTAAGTTGTTCATATCGAGGTTAGGGAATTTCCTAGCTAGTACCACAAGCTAGTCGAAATAGACTTTGCTATTAGCTTCAAGCCATCTTCCCGGAATATATCGAAGTCAAACCATGATCACTCCTCGAAAAAAGTGCTAGTTTTTGACCTCCCTATTGAAAGTCAAAGTCAGAAGTAGCAAGCTGATATCCGTCTTGTAATTCCAAATTCCTTTGTCTTCAATTTCCTAGTCGAATAGACGAATTTACTGAGAGGAGAGATTTTTAGTTTATTTAGTTTTTCATTTCATATTTTGATGCCGCACTCTTTCTTGTCCGGAGGAAGAATTTCATGGAATAGAATTTCTTGAATTAGCTAGCTATCATAGTTTTCTTTACCCCAAAACCAACACTGACTGGGGTTGTTCAATCTTAAGTGGAGTGAGTTAAATGACTTGGCTTGCTCAATTCCTTCCCGGTGTAATTTCATAAAAGGAATAGCACTCGTTCTGCGGCGCATTGAACCTTAGAATGAGCACTTTGACCAGACAAAGCTCTAGTGCGTGGAGTATCCTTTCCTACTAGTCTTGATCTGTCTACTTTAATACCGGGGATTCCCCTGATTTCCTTCCTCTACACCCCGAGTAGTGATTTATACGAATGAATTGCCTGAGCATAAGATTGATTACCTCCTCGTAGTGAGTGGATTTGTGTAGATGGATTTTCCACACTCATTGTCATTCCTTTCTTTGTTTAGCTTTTCGTTGTCTAGAATATCCTAATTTCGTGTACTGAATTTACTAGCTTTTTGTTCCCGCGGACAAGAGAATCTCATAGAAATTCAGTACACGAAAGCTGTCAGCCCCAGACATGGAAGTCTCCCTTGCATCCTTAACTGAAAAGGAGCCCGAGTAGTGAGTTGAACTCTGACCAGCCCAGACTTCTACATAAATTCCTAGCTTTTTAGCTAGTTGATTTGTTTGACATAATATCATATGTGATTTGAGTGTGGTACCTTTTCACGAATTCCACTTTAGAGATTTGCCCCGCCCGACCGAACGAACGAGTCCATCTATTCGGGCTAGTCAAGAAATTCCAATGCGAAATGCAAGCAGAGATTGCCCCGGCGCACAACCACTCCAATCCGCCTGGGTCTTCTCGAATGTGTAGAACCTACTTTAAAACCCGCGTCCTCGCTGAGGAGTGCCTACGTACTTTCTTCATAGAAGAAAGATCAGGGTTGCTTTCGTAGTTCTTTCGAAATGATTTACGGTCATTCTTCTTTATTTTATTGAATACATTACAGCTAGTACCGGATTTTTCCAATTTTTTAGAAAGGTTTATCAGTCCCTGTAAGGTATACTCTTTACCCTTATTGAGGATTCCATGAGCGACTAAGTGGTCCTTTTGCTCATTCCAGAATCCATCCCGGTCCGGGTCTAATTGGGCCATGCGATCGATAATATCTTTCTTAATAAAAATGATTGAGTCTATCTCATCGTCGCTTACTTCCCTTTGGGGAGTTCAAGTTTCAAGTCTGCTTCTTATAACATCATGTTGAATTTGGTGGTTTGATGGCCCGGCATTTTCTTCTCCAAGTTGAGGTTCAGGGTTCGGCGGGGTGTGGCTTGTGGATGGCTCTCCCCGATCTGGAACAGCCCCGAATACGTGTTCCAGGGGAACTTCCGGAATTGAATAAGGGTCAAAACGGGGCTGTTCCCCTTGCGGCACCTCTTCCCCGGGGGAATCCGGTGCGGGTATCTGGCCCGAAAGCCCATTGAAAAAAGAGGACGACGGAGTAGAGGCTTCAGCTGACTTGCCCGCAGCGGATCCGGAAGGACCCGCTTCACTAGGCCCAGGCCCTGGTGGGTTCTCCATAGCGGAAGCAACCTCTGGGCCTTCCACAAAAAAAAACGAAAACAAACCAGAGAAGGATCCAATTAGAGTAGAGGAAAAAGCCTCCCTCCTCCTTCTGACAATATAAAGTCCCAAAAAAATGAGGGAAATAAAAATAAAAATAAGGTAAGGTCTATCGGTCCACAAACCACTGAAGAAAAATTTTCCAATAAATTTTGACACGATACGTTCGTATCTCGAGATTGAGGGAATCTGTCCCCCCATTCCTCGTGAGCTACTTACTAGGAGAAGGCAGAACCAGAAGAATTGTGAGAAATAAGTCAATTTATCAAGTTGAGGCATTTCGATTTGGATTTAAAATAAAACCCTCAAGACAGAAAAAGACTCCCTTTTCTTCCTATTGATCTTGACGTCGGAAATGGTTGGTTTTAATGCTCGCACAGACGAAATAGAATACCGGATTGGACCTTAGCCGCTCGGGAATAGAATCCTTCACCACCAGGAAAGGCAATCGCCACGACGCTGACATCTTTTCATACGTACTAGACCCGGAAGGCGGAAGAAGCCGCTTACACGACTTCCAATACAGACAACTCAAGCAAGAGGTTTGACATCACTCCTGCAACTGCAAGACAAAGACTCAATCAAGCAGCACTGACCGCTATTCCCTACATAGCTAAGATGTCTGACACTGCGCCTAAGAGGCTAGCTTCACTATAAAGAGAAATAAAGCTTGATTTCCCCCTTCATAATACCTATTAAGTAAGTATTGCCATCTCTTTGCCCTAGCTCATCTTCCTTTCTCGGGGCTAAAGAGGATCAGAGTTCTATCCGTTCGTGGATAAGAGAAGACTAGTTAGAAGAGGGAAGGGTGGAATGAAACAATCCAGGGTCAAACGAAGATACTTGTTAGCCTAGCCCCATGTGTATCCGTAGCCTTCCCTGTTTTGAGAATCTCATATTGCTTCGTAGGACGTGTGTCCTTCGTATGTTCCGTCGCCTGTTCCTGGATAAGTAGATTTTCTACCAACCAAGTAGAATCAGCCTGAGAATCAGCAGCTGAGAATGCTGGCAAATCATAACATTAACTACGCCATTCTTGAGCGCCAATCAGTATCCTCCTAGATTCTCATGTGTTGAGTATCAAACAAAAGATCCCATGTTTGGTTGGTCAGATCAATTCGGCTTTACCCATTCATTGTTTTATCGAGGCAAGACAAAAAGGGACAGTTTTCTTATCTTTTGAGGTCTCAACGAACGGTTCTTAAATCATTAACGGATGCAGAAATGGGACAAGTTATTACCGGTTTGAGGGGACAATGGTTTTCTAGGTTGTTTCACCAATCTGTTGAATTGGAATGGAGCTCACGACCGTGAAACCCCTCGTTGTTTGATGGCACCTATCTTGTTCCCTTCGGGGAGAAATACTACTCTTGTTTTTCTTGTTCTTCTTTCTCGAAGAGATGGGTGCACCGCCTTGGAGAAGGTAGTGTGCCTATCGACGACTCCTTTCCATTGTATGGGAGGATATCTTCTTTGTTGTAGCTGAACTGATGTATGAATAAGGAGAGTGTGAATGGGGATTGGAGAATGCCTTGCAATGAATTAAGGATCCTTCTTGTATGGCCTCCAGAGGAGCCTCTAATGACCTTTCCACACCTGTTTTGAAGGGAATCACTCGTGGCAACTCCTAGAATGCGGTTAGAACTTGTTTTTCTTCATAAATATGGGGCTTCTGCCATAGAACCTCCACTCCACTGCTATGATCCGTCTTCGATTCACCGAGCATCGAGCTACTCTCACCCGAACCGCACGGTTCATAGTCTGCACACCCACCAAATCAATCTTCAGCTAAAGTAATATAGATTGCTTCAAGACAATGAAAGAGTTTGGTGTACTACAGGTGGATGCCCCCTAGCTCATAGGTCATAGCCGTAGTTCGTGCCTTTGGAGTCTAAGAGAAGGGACTTCTTTATACGTTTGAGATGTGGGATCTGTCTAACTCGCACTATGTTTAACCCGTTGACTTCGAAGTGGTCCCACTCTCTTCTATCTCCGAATCTCTTTGCTCTGCCTCTGGGCGCTAATGGATTTTACTTTGACTCTTTACGGCATCTGGTTCAATCCAGTTATCTTGCTCAGTTGTATTCCTTTTCCCTTGCCAGGTTCTATCACAGCAGACTATTTCACTCCCGGAATTGGGTTTGAATCAGAATCTCTTTCCCTTGCCTTTTCAGCTAGCGAGCATACCTAGCTTGCTTCTTGTCACGAGCGGGAGTCGAACCCGCATTGCCCTTCCTGAAAGAGACGTCTCTTTCAGATCGCGACTTTGGTGACGCAGTTCAGTCGGCGATAAAAGCCTTCCTACGTCTGCGGGCCGGTCGGCCACCCAATCCTGCTCTTCAAATGAATCACTGAAGTCCCCAACCCTATCTATGATACCCCCATCCCAACCATTCTTTCTTTGAAATCCTTTACTGGTGGATCCCCCATCCCCATCGACTATTTGGCTAATGCCATCCAAAATTGTATAAGATCCTGAAAACTAAGGGGATTCGCCTTAATGAATTGTAGCCAGTCCTTCAAATCTTCTATGGGATCGAAGAAGAGTTCAAAATCATCATTCATGATCTTGTAGACTATATTCCTTATATTCTCCTCGTCCAGGGGACTCTTTAAGTTGATTTGTTCCCCTACTCTCCGGTAAAGCTCCTCAGAAATTGCTTTTAGGAAAGATGCGTGTTCGGCCGCATAAGCCAGATAAATTGAAGAAGAAGGGGCAGCCCCACCCCCTGTAGAGTTACTCGGGCCAGCCTCCCCTTGTAGCTGGGGTAGACTGGTAGTAGTTTCACCTATAAAATTTTGCATTTGTGGAATGTAGGTTGGAACTACCTGTTCCGGGATTGTAGAAAGGAAGGGCTCCACAGTTGAAACTACCTGTTCTGGCATTTCCGAAAGGAAAGGCAGGACAGCTAAAAATAATTCGCTGTCAGCCGCAGTATAGATACTTCGAGTTTTGGTAACTCTGGAAGTAGCGCTACAGATTGAAGTTTTTCTGCCCCCGATTATAAGTTCTCGTCGACCACGGCCTATAGGAACCAGGCTATCCACTGCTTTTAAGCCTGTTTGCATGGGTTCGTGCACAGATTTACGTTCCAGAATCCCTGTTTTCGTGACCGAATGACGAAATAGATATACGAACTGTATAGGATCATTCGCTGGGATGGGATAAGTGATTCTTTTATGGGATTCCCCTGGGATCGTGGAATCAACTAAGAATGCAATAGGTATTTGTGATCGAGCAGCTTCCAGTATGACCGAAGACTTTCTATCTGCATTCAGAATAACCGCACAATCGGGTTGTTGGTTCAACCCAAAATTTATCTTTTTCGTTCTTAAACGGAATTTTTTTTTTTTAGCCAAATAATTGCTAAAAAAAGTCCCGATCTTCCATTGAGAATCATTGATACAGCTCGCCATTTTTTCCAATATCTCACATCGAAATAAATGATTGGTCTTTAAAAGGAAGGAACGGCATTTTTTACGAATGGGAGATCCTATAAAATGAAGAGCGGTTCGTAAACAAATCAGTGTCTTGTCTGAATCGAGAATAGCAATTCCACTTCTGGAACCACAGATATAGACATTGAAATGGTGAGCATCTACCCGACGCCCGCCGAGATGTGCATTCGTACAAAGTAATTTAGTATAGACCATAGAAAGGATTGTCATTTCCGGTTTTCCGTTTCCCGAGATACTGGTGGTAAGTAATAATGCAGGCATGGCATATTTCGTTGAATCAGTCTTTTTCGCCACATCGCGTATAAAGGGAATCGAACCCAACTCTTCCACTCGCCGCCAATGCGGAAGGATGCCGCCGAAAAGAAAGGAGACTGATCTTAACGTTGGCGTCGGTTTTTCCAAGAAAAGTTTGATTTGATTGGTCTTTTTCATGCGGAACGGAACCGTATTAGTAAGCGGGCCCACACCTTCTCCATCCCTCGATCAATAGTTTATTTCTCTTCTCTATCCCCTTTCTCGAACTGAGCTATTTCGAGCATTTCATAAACAGAGCTCGATAGTCCCTTAAAGTATTCACTTTTCCAGGAGCCGACTTACCAGTTAGTACTGGCACTTTTACAGGAACAGTACCAGAGACTCATCTCGTAAGAAGACATTTTCAATTAGACACTACTAGTCGAGGACACGCGACAAGTTACGTTCTCATTTCGCAGAGGTTCTTCTCGCGATCTTTCTATTCTATTCTTTATGGACCTGAGCTCACTTAATTGCTTTTTGAGGGGGCGCAGCTCATTATCTATGCATTTTCTCATTGGCAACAAATCAATGTCATAGCACTATTTCCACTAATCACTGCACAGAAATGCAAAAACAGAAGAGAGGGGCAGCCCAGACATGAGAGGACCACCACGCACAGCAACGATTTGCTGATTGAAAGCTCCCTAACTATGTGTCTGTGCGGATCAGGAACCAAGTAAGTAAAGGGATGGTTAAAGAGGCAAAGTGATGCCCGCCCAAGCAAGTGGTTTGTTTTCGAGAGAGAAGTGTTTTTTTTGGAAAAGAAGAGCTCTTTCTAAGTTGACTTGCATTGCACAAATCATGCACATTTTTGAAAGTGCTTTGTAAAAGATCTTCAATGGAACGAGTTTCTTTTGACCATTCCCCCCTCTGACTGGGATGTCGTGTGTTAAAGCACAGTCTGGCTCTATAAGTAAGGAAATATCTCTATCCGGTTATTTGTAGTGAAAATCTGTCTCGAGGAGAGAACGAGGAAAGCAGGGAATAGCGGAACAAAGAAAGAACTCTTAGGGGAGGAAAGCTTGCCTTTCCGATTTATTCGCAGGTAAATTCGGAGTTACACGAAGTGGAAGGACCAAGGGCGAAGCGAAAGAGGGCATTTGCGTTCCGGGGAGGGCGTCGCGTAGGCATAGTTCCAATGGTAAGCTGATTCCAGGTACGCCCGTTCCTCTACATCGTTTGACTATCAAAGTCAGGTCAAATGTAGGTGAGTGTTGCGACTCAGTAGCCGTACCTGTTCCACTTGCTTATTATGGGAATAGTTGATTCATTGTAAGGTTCAATCAGGCTGCCTGGCTCTACCTAAAGTCTAAGTCCGTCCCTCCTTCCTACTTAGCTCTCCTCACACGAGAAGCATAGGCCGCAGGTTGACAATGCGCTACCGATGAAAGAAAGTAAGTCAAGCCACCCACGGATCCTTCTACTAAGGAAAGAGTTAAAGCCGAAGACAATCAATAAACATCTTCAACCAATCCAATACAAATACTGAAAAAGAAGCAGTCTACCAACTTTTCTTTCACAAGGCCGCAGGTTGATCTCATGCATTACTCAACCAAGTCAGATAAAAAATGATCTTATCATCGAAAAGGCGCGCAGCGAGATAACAAACACATAAAAAAGGATATGCCCTAACTATATGCATGCCCCAAACTCTATATAAGAACTTTATAAATAAGGCAAAGAGAATCTCATCTCCTCACAGTTCCTTGCCAGCGGATCTTAGTGCCCTTCAAGCGCCCCTTGCGGCTGTGGGTAAGAACGAACATCGTTCTAGCCAGCTAGTGAGAGTTTCCCCATTGATCTTTGATCTGGCTAATCAATTTTCAGGTTTTTTATTTCCTTCAATGCCGCTGGTGCATAGTCAGACTTGCAGGGGCAGCTCAATCAAGTAGAGACAAGACCAGCTGTTGAAGCTTGGCAGTGGAATCCAAGAGATAAGAAGTAGTATAGAGATAATAAAACGGGATTCAAAGTAGTAGTAGTTGAAATAAGATAGAGCAAGCAAGAGTAGTAGTATTGGCAAAGAAGATTGGAATTATTGTATCCACCAATCGAAGCTTCCTCTCCCTCTAACAAAGCAATGGAATGAAATTCTAATCCTCATCCTCATACCTTCAACTATACCTTCCCTCGACCGCGAGCCCTTATACGCTAGAGAAATGCTATTCCTAGACCTATCGCTATCCCCTTTAGGAGGGCTATCCCTTTTACGAGCTAGAGCGTAGCGATTCGTACTCCTTTTGGGGGAAGGTTAATGTAAAAAGGTCCAATCCTCCAGGGCAAAGGTATCTTTTGTTTCCTTTAGAACAATCCTAATCGCATATCCAAACCAAAGAAGATGATATTTATTTGATAAAGCGCATTCTATTATCGTATTGCGACACTGCTCCTATCCCTAACGCTAGCTCTGTTGACTTCATTCCTTGTCGGTGTTGCGAGCCCCTCTACTTTACGAAACGAAGGAAAATAGCAATGGAATGGAATAATGCTATCCATACGCTATTGATATTCCTAGCGCTATCCCTTTTCTTTGCAAAGAAGCCCCTTCCCTTAATAAATTGAAAACATCATAAGGCTTTACTAAAAAAAGTAAGATTTGGCTCGGGTGCATCAAAACTTGCAATACGAAGATCCCTTTCAGATCAGCAGGAGGAGCAGGTTGCACCACTGGTTGGGGAGGAATTGTCAAGCTACGAGTGGGTAGAGTAGTAGAAAATACTTTATTTCTTCTATCCTTCATATCCATTGAACTAAATCTCATCATAGGTAACTATATCCTTTTAAGCTCCGCTCTCCTTATATTGGAGAGACTTGTTTGGGGTCGGCGTTGGTTTTTCCAACGAAAGCCTGATTTTGAGAACGTGAACATGAGCGGTAGACTGAACACCCACACAATCTCGATTTGACACAACAACACTTTCCATGGGGACCAACGGAACAGAGCAACTAGAACACGTAGTTGTCTATTTGTTAGGCAGGCGACTTGAACATAGATTCTTTCACCCAGGTGATCAGGACTCGTAGAAGTATCTGACGTGATTAGGCGGGGACAGGATTCGAACCTGCAGTCTTCAGGTCATGAGCCTGATGAGTTGACCAATTCCTCTACCCCGCTTCTTCCCCCTGGTCTTTCTTTCCCACCGGGGTTCACCTTGCTTGCTTGGCCGGGATAGAACCAGCGTTTAGGTTCCTTGCGGCTAGGCGC
Source organism: Oryza sativa Japonica Group (assembly GCF_034140825.1). Lineage (NCBI taxonomy): Eukaryota > Viridiplantae > Streptophyta > Magnoliopsida > Poales > Poaceae > Oryza > Oryza sativa. Next base: position 188,709 of record NC_011033.1, read on the forward strand.
GGAGGTTGGAGCTCCTGACGACTGGTACGAACTTGCTGAAAGCACGAGCGTAGAAGCGAAAGAAGAAGCGAGGGGATTCCAAGCGAAAGAAGAAGGGATGAGCGCTTTGTTGCTAAAGCGCATACGTTTTCTTGCTTGATTTTTATACGATTTTCTGAAGTGATCTGTACAACTAAGTAGAAAAGGACAGACGAGTGTGGATACACGTGGTATAGGGATGCTCGTCTCGCCGTAAGTTATTGACCAGTACCAAATGTGACAACCTTCAATTCAAGTTACAAAACCATGAATTTGAAACAGAAGTTAGCGTGCTTCATGTACAACGTTATGATCTTATTTTAGGCATTGACTGGTTGTCAAGTTTTGCTCAAATCACAGTTGAATGGAGTAAAGGAATGCTGAAACTCAAGCATAAAGGCAAGCAAGTGATCTTACAAGTGCAAGATGTCACAGCTGAACTGTGCGGTGTGCCAGGGAACAGTTGACTTGCACAAGGAAAAGAAGAAAGGGCTTTGGCAAAAAGAGAAGGAGCTCTTCTTGCCCGTATGGGAGTGGAAGCTTCAGTGTAAGCGGAAGCTAGACTAGAAGAGAGATTCATCCTAGGCTTTGCTTGGCCAGTCTATTAGTATGGCATCCCTTCTCAGACATAGGAAAGCTCAATGTCTTAAAGACATAGCATTGAAAGAGTGAGTAATCAGCATGAAATCCAGTCTCCTTGTAAATTCGATTAGACGACCGCTTCGCCATGTACAGAAGAGGAAGTCCAAGAACTTCTTCAACGATTTCAGAATACGGCCGCCAGTGACTTTCTTATTGCTAGGTATGGTATTGGCTCGAGTCAACTGCACAGCATAAATCTCTCTTTGATGACGAACGATACAACACAAGTTGCTAGCATTGAGTTTGTATACCTATCAACTCACTCTCCTACTCTTGTCAACGAACTCATTGAACTACTCCTTTCTCACTCCGCACTCTAAAACGGTTCACTCACTACTTCCTTGTTTGTTGGAAACGAACGCATTTCTCCACTAGCTGTCAGCTCTCCTACTGTTGGAAATTAACTCATTGATCAGACCAACATCGATGCTTTTCACTCACTACTATGCTTGTTGTTCATTCCTTCACTCTGGAAGTACGCACTCATTATAGCAAAACAACCCACTAAACTCCCTGCTGTTCACTCCATTCCCTACTAGATTATTTGAGACAGTAGCTGTGAACTACTCCCCTCCCTCTTTGAGAGGGACGAAAAGACTCTTTCCATTCTTCAAGCTACTAACTTCCACTAATACATTCAAGCACGAAGTTACCTCCAACTATTGGTAATAGTTGCATCGAGATATTCGTAGAGACTAGCTATAGACTTTGTGAGTCAGTGTGCTCATTAATTACCCAATTAATTCACCAGGACAGTAAGGATGGAGCTGCTCATTCCACGATTGACAAAGCTAGAACGAGCTCTCTCTTACTTAGAAAGAGTCTCACATACCTGGTAGAAGTGTGCATTTTACCTATACCCATACCTCTTCTATCTATGCTCCAAGCATGATAGCAATTGCATTAAGCTATTGGTGCTTCTTTCTCACCCGGCCCGAGATGGGTGTTGAAGGCACGTGTAGTTTAACAACTTCCTTACGTTGACGCATATCATCATGGGGAATCGAGTGAGTTCTTCGGATCGACGGACAAGAGGACCTTTTCATTCATCTCACCTATCCTACGCAGATTTATAATCTAATTAAAGAAAAGAAACTCTTGCTTTTAGAAATGAATTTCACATTTCTCTACGCAAGCCAAGGAATCTGTCTACAACTGGTACTTCACATGCCTTAGAAGTAGATTTGAATGAGAATGAATGAAATGAGTAAACGTTACTAGGAAGGTGAACTCGCTATCAAACTACAGCCTGCGCTAGTGGCTCAATCCGTTGCTTGTTGGGTTGAACATATTCTTTTTCTTTGACGGATAGCTTCTCGGCTCTTGCCTGGCCTGGAGTTGAAGAAGGAACTGGTAGCACTTGAATCAGAGGAAGATCGGAATAGCAGACGAGTTGCAGCTTTTAGTATTGTTCACAGCTTGGATGCCTTTATGCCAATTTTCCCGTGTTTATGGAAAGCCCGTCTTTTTGGCAGAATATAGCCCCACTAGGTTCTTTTGTTCTCGAATAAGCAGCTCTAGAAGCTCTCGCATGCGTTAGACTGACTACGCCTTCTATCTTTCTTTGTATTTTATTCTAAGCGTGGTAAGGATATTGAATTAATGGCATGGAACATATTTGCTAGCCCCTATAGTTGGATGCAGACGATGGCATTTTCCTCTAAGAGGTTTGAAGGCATGAATAGGCAGCTATTGAATCCGCTACGGAAACAGTAGCTGTGAACTACTCCGTTGCCTCGGCACGGCTCATTCCATTGATACGCTCATCGGGCTGCTCGTCGTTAGGAAGAGAAAGTCCTACTGCTGTAACTGCAACATCAAGCAAGTAGGATCGGGATTCAGATGTTCAATAAATAGGTTTGTTAGAAGAGACAGGAATTTATTCTTTATTAGTGCATGCCTTTTTTTTTGTGATTCGAGCAGTTCTTGTCACGAGATGATGGGCCAGAGAAAAGTTTGATAGGAAAGGAAGGCGACAGTTAAATAAAAAAAAGAAAGGGAAGATGATACTGATATAAGAGTACTGCTCTTTGCCCTAAGATTACGATCAGTCACTTTTTATGTTTCAATCAGCTCCTCACTTCTTATTAAGGTTTTCGTGACCGACACCTAGTTCTTTCCACATCACTCCACTGTTTGAGCAATTTCCACTCTCCTTCCTGGTCAAACCTATCAAAACCTTCGTTCAAGAACTCATTCCAGCCCATGCCTTCTCTGACTACTCCTTTCACTTTTTGAAGTGTATTTATTTGGAACAACTTCAAATACTTCTCGCACTTGTCAACCCATTCCCTCGTTCTCCCCTCCATTAAACATAGGAAATTTAACCCCAATCCAGGGTCAAACGAAGATACTTGTTAGCCTAGCACCATGTGTATCCGTAGCCTTCCCTGTTTTTGACAATCTCCTATTTCTTCGTAGCACGTGTCTCCTTCCTATGTTCCGTCCCCTGTTACTGGATAAGTAGATTTTCTGTTTGAAGTGCCTAGAAGATCCAGCAAACGGAGGTTATCTCCCCCGCCTTGAGTTTCGGTCTTGCGCATTCAAGCCTAGAATAAGGCCTAACAATAGGGTGTAAACTTTAGCGAACTCCCATGCTTATATAATCCAATCAATTGCACCATGATTAATCCACTAGACAAAAGGGAAACACAATCACTACATTAACCGAGCTATATTAGCCGCGCTTTCAAGAGCACACACAGAAACCACTTAACAGTGACTCCTTCTGTCAGCTATTCATTTCCTGGGAGTTCAGACTGACGGTTAGGTTCTTTTTCTAAATTTACTTAAGAACTTTTGGGCGAAGGATACACCGGAAAAGAAGAGGAGCCTTTGTTCGTTTGGCGTTCGTTGGGGATTCATTGCTCGTTCTGCGATTAGATTCATTGCTCGTCGATCTGGTTTAGTAAAAAGGTTTTTTCTTTTTGAAAACCAGATTCATGCCCAGAAGAGGATCCTCTATCTGCTCTCGAAGCAGTCGTCAGCCTAAGCTCAGGTTTTAAATCCTTAGGTTGACCCTACCCCTTTTTCTTCCTTTCCCTATCCAACCCGAGCTCTATCGGTCATGGCTTTCTCCTCTCTTCAATTCTTTCCGCCCAAACTAATCCGCACTAGCCCCAAACCCTAGCCCTGTTGTCTGGATTCCCGATCTCTCTCCTACAAGAAAAACCTATCCCACTAACGACTCTCTTTGTCTTATACCTTGCTAATACCCACATGAGAAAGGGTTTCCCCTCGCTTTCAGCCTCCCATTATAAGCTAGATGACTCTACTGTGACATGTTATGACGATCTTGAAGCCCCCAACCATAGATAGATGCTTTGATCATCCAGGTTTTGCCAATCCACGAACTGCATCGTATAATAACCGCGGATATCAGGCGTAGGTTGACCTTGAGTGGTTCACTGAAGGGTAGGGCTATCTCTTCCCTTTCCATGCCTTTGATTCATCCCGGATTGTGTTGATGTGCACATGAACAAAAGTGCACATTCCTATCCCCGAAGCAAATAAATCAGATGACTTTTCCGAAGCAAAGAAGAAGATGACGGCTCCTACAAGGCACAGCACCAATGGAACAGCGGAACGGGTATCTTTTAGCAAAGCAAAGGGAAAGGAGGTATCATACCAAGGGGTTGAAGAAAGGGTTTAACCAGCGGATTCGCATATCTTTTTCCAATGGCTTCCCGCATCCCTAGTTTTTTAACTCCTGGTTTCGGGTAACGGATATGGGTTCGGCCCCCTTCCCTTGGCGAGCATAAGAACCATTCGTATACGTTAGGAGCAGAAGTTGACGTGGGTATACTCTTCATTTCATCCTTTTCATTGAATCCCCTATCCTATTATCCAGCAACGCCCAAGCTGTCGATGATCACCTAGCTCTTGTTCGAAGCAATTGAAGTATACTCTACATCAACATGGGATTGAAAAGGTGAGGGCGTAGCGAGCGCTAGAGCTATTCCTACGAAAAGGGGAGCTATTCCTACGATTCCTAGTATCCGTTCATCGATAGACTGTCCTCGGGCAAGGGAAATATACTAACACTATTACTCAACCCATAATACCCTTTCCAAGGGCTCAAAACGGGTCTTTGCTACAATCCAATCCATTTTCAAACAAAAGAAAAGAGCAAGTTCCCACAGGCGAAGAGCTGCTTCCGAGAAATATTTATCTTCTTTTACCCCCTTTACGCCCTTCGGGGCTGCTAACAACGAGCTAATACACAGGAACGGCACGGCTCCTACACCGCTTAACTCCAATAACAGAACCTGGTCCCACATCCCTTGCATTTGATAATGAAACAATCAGAATTTGTTGAATTGAACATATTTCAATCTCATTTCTTTTACGTGGTTTTGGCAACTATCAATTATCTCTTTCCTCGGCTTCCTACACGGATATAGCCGTAAACGGTATCTAGTAGGCAACCTGGGAACTACATTAGCTTAGGGGGATCGGGTAGCGAGCGCTCTCCTCGGCAAAGCACATGATTGAGATTTGAATTATTGTATTGTGAATAAAGGCATGAAAGGAATTTAATAGTAGTTAGGTATTAAAAAGAAGATCTAATTCAAGTGGTAAAGCAAGTATATAATGATGATAAAGTCCAGAGGAAAGGAAGATTGTTTCACGCCTGCATAGACAAGTAAGTCTACCACGAACCCCTGTCCCTGCCAAGTAGAAAGCTAGTAAGCAAGTACTGAACTTCAATCCTGCATTCTCACTCTTGTTTTTGTCGCTCAATCCAAAGAAAGAAATAGGAATACGAATCCTCATCCCCAAAGCCCGGGTCCTAGACTACTACGAATAGAAAGATTTCTACGGATATCCTTCGTATCAATTTTATAATGCTTATCACCTCCTTCTGAGCTATTCCCACGGTGCCTGAGCAGTTGCCATTGAGAATGTTGTGGGGAACGATTGGGTGACTTAGCACAAGCAGCGCGTAACAGGTCCTTTGCAGATGGTAAGTACCTGGATTTCAGAGGCATTGCTAGATGCGTCGACTTGCGAGACGAGCTTGCGGTGTAGCTCTTGAAAGAAAGAAAAAGAGGGGCTCGGTAACGGCAATCAACGGCTCCTCGGAGGCAACCTAGCCAATTGAGTAGAGATATGAAATGACGAGCGAATTACCCGATTCCTATTATGCTACGCCCCGGGATAGCGATAGCCTTGTTTCGGATTTTCTAGCGATGACTAGCCCTTTGACGGCTCCTATCCCTAGACACCGGCCCCCGGTACCAATACTAGAGATTTGCCTTGGCTGTAGTTCAAAGAAGTTCTTCGGCTTTGGGAAGATGCGAACCTTATACCATTGTCCTTGGACAGATACGAACCTTACGCGGGCAGCGGATGAGCATATCCCTAGAATACCTGCCTATCCTACCTAACGCTGGATTGAACCTAACGCTAGAGCGAGTACTACGATGCGAGCTCCTTTTACGAGCGATACCTTTGTCTTTGGTGCTTGAGTTGTCCTCCCAGCGGTGTGCTCCTCGGTTTCGGAAATGACATATTGAACCGGTATCTTTAGCAAAGCCCAAATCCGGCAGACCCCTTTGACGGCATCCCTCCTCTAAAGCTGCTTCCTTCCTTCAAGCAACGCATTCGCGAACCAATACGTAGTACACGACGTAGTAAATCAATTAAATAATGCAATCCGGGTTAAAGAAATGAAATGGTTGTTGCCTTCTCGGACAAGAAGGAAAGATCACTCTCTATCTAAATGATAGAAGTATTTAATCAAATCAGAAAGAGCCCTGGGATTTGACCAAAACGGCATAATTGAAAGCTCTCGTCTCAGTCGCTCGCCTAAGAAAAGGTACCGGGTTGCTCCGTGATGACGAATAAGCAGCCCAGAAATGAGGGGAGGAGACTCTGCCTCCATAGTATAAGTTGCTATCCACTTATGCTTGGTTTGTGCTTGACCACGAAATCTTGCCTCCCACCATCATGAAAGACAGATGATGATGTCGATTTCTTACTGTCGAGACAGCCTGTCCGAATCCAAATCATTCGACTTCCTCCTTTGCAGTGGCGAGGTCGTTGATTCCTATAAATCAAGATGTTTTGTTGCCTGCTTCTTTTTATGGGCCTTCTCTCTTGGATGGTATTATCCACTGGTATATTGTGAAAGTCTCTACAAAGACGAAAGGACCCCATGCCTTCTTTGAAAACGATATCCCTCTTCAACGCTTCCGCTAGCCCTAGACTCGGAATACTCTGCTTAAGAGATCCCCCTCTCCGGCCAGAGAGGATTTGAGTACAACATTGATTGCGGAAGATCTTTGTTCCTATTATTTCAAAGCCTAACTAGGCGCGCAGCGGTGAGTGCGAGCTGCTTTCAAGAAATGCTGGAAAAGAGCCAGTAACGCTATCAGTGAATAGAGCTGGTGTAAAGTCCAGCTAAAGTACCATACAGCCCCACAGGTTTAGCCACACATTCACAGAGCATCTAATCCATCTTTTCCCATGCCAAGGAAAAACAAAAACCAAATCACCTCTTAGTGTTGCTTAGTGCTCAGGTGCATCCTACTGGGTAGTCCTAAACTTCAGTAGTTCTATGGCCACTACATGATGGAATTTAGGCTATAGTAAGACAAGTTAAGGTTCCCACAGCAATGAGGGCTTTAAAATATACCTCCCAGCCCTTCATCTCTAGGACGTCGGACTGGTCAAGCGGTACTATGCACCCCCACTTTGGTATACCCTCCTAAGAGGAGTACTTGACAGCAGGTGGTGGGTTTTTGGGGATAGTATGACTCGGCCCCCTGGACCATGCCAACCAAGACTTCCCACCAGGTTTTCCTATTTGGGGACAATTCCAGATATGCAAGACGCATATGCATGCAATGCTTAGGTGTAGTGAGGTGGTGTGTGCTTATTGCAAATAGGTTAACCCTTAGTTTATACAAACTACATTTTTCACAAAGGAAAGAAATGGGAATGTTGGTGAATTTTCAAGTCAAGCCATTTATATTTATAAGCCAAAAACCTTTGATTTAAGGCTTTTATTCCCCTGTGGAGTCGCCTGCTGTACGCCCGCATTTTGGCACCGCTTGCCACATCATCATTACTTTGGCCACCTAAGCAACCAAGTAGAAGAAAAAGGGGTTTAGAGTCGCCACCTAAAAAATCACTGAAAATTTGGAATAAATAAATGGATATATATATATCTATTTATATAGTGGCTATCTTCCTTCAAGTGAGAGAGAGGATCGAGAAACCATCGCCCAAAGGTGCTTTCACGAAAGCCGGTCTCCGGGGGTAAAGAACCTTTCTTCACTCTTCCAGCCTTCCAAACCATCCACTGGATTTTCATGTTCGTAAGTTGAAAGGAATATGTGTGTGTTGTATATAAATAAAGGACTTTCGATTTAGCGTTGTCATTTTTACGAGGTTTTAGATAATCCAATTTTCTGTGAGATTACTTTCATTTTGACTGAATCACTTGAATCAGTTAAAGGAGACGAGGCTTCTGGCCCAGCCAGAGGGGCTGGAGAGGAGAGTTTTGACCGCGGGGGAGGCAGGTCCAGGTAACGGGGAGAATCCGCTAGGCTGAGGTTAAAAAAATCTTCCAAAACTTTTTCTTTAGAGATAGAATTCCTCCCGAGAACACACGAAACAAAAATATGAACTAGGTAAATAGAAATGGAAAAGAGATGTTTCCAATTCATCACAAAATCTAAAGCTTTTTCTACATCCATATGATCTACTTTAGTAGATTGGTATTGCCCATATAATGAAAGCAGATCTTGGTCCATGGAGTCCCAAGAAGGTTGGAACTCCAACCTGTCCGATGCTTTTTCGGCCAAATAAATAGAAAAGTGGGACCAGCACAATGAGCAAGCTGCGCGAAAAACCGCTTCTTTTTCCGGTTCCGCAACAACTTGGGCGAAATGGGGTTCTACCGGGAAACCATGGTCGAGTTTTCGACCTTGGTTACTGGTCGAGCCACTGGATAAGAATCTCTGGAGATCTTTCCTCTCCACTTACTCGTAACAGGCTTTCCCTCTGTATAAGACTTCTTCCGAATGGCATAATTGTCCTGTCCTATTGACACCTCGATCTTTAAAGAAAACTGACTCCTCCTTCTCTTTTAGGATTTGATTGTCGTTGGTCCTTTTTTCACTAATGATCTCACCATAGTAGTTCGCGCGAGGGACTATCTTTTCTATCGCTTGCTTTTCACTCTCAAGACAACGGTCGGTCTCTCTATGCTATAAAGCGGAGCAAAGCGCATGGCGCTGAAAGTTAAGAAAGCTCAAAAACACACACGAACACGATGCAGGGCATAGCATAAATGAGACCGCTGATCATTTTGCTTGACCTTTTTCTATGCTTTTTTTGGGTGACTCACCAACCGACCCAGCAGTGATCGATGACAGAATGGTACGAACAAATCAAAGTCGTTGACCATTATACCGTGCTATGGCACACTACTAGATAGATTGTATGGCTCCGTTGGTGACTTTCTGATCACGGGTTTCATTTGAAAAACCCCAACGCCATTCATCTTGCGTCCGGTCTTTCATGCAAGAGTTTCATTTTTGGCCGCTACTACGTTCGTCGAAAACTTCTTGATGGCACCATCATCTCATTACCTTATTTTTGCCCTTCGACTTCGGCTATGACCAATGCCCCACCTAGCTGAATAGGCGTAACAAAGCTACCTGAAAAAGGCAAGGTGCACCTTAGATTGAAATCGACAAATTGCGTTTTGCCAGATGGATTCTTTAGAAAGATTCCCGGATAAAGTTCAGTATAATATTTAGTTAGAATCTAAATAAAGGCGCATACGTGGGCGGGCAGGGGGCCCCACTACTTCTTCATTCAGGGGGGCTAGCCTCATGACTTCCCACTGGGCGAGGGGTGCGCCTAACCCACCTACTCACTCATCAATTACGGTGTTCAGCTGACTTGCACAGAAAGACCCCTATTGTTTAGTAATTTGGCGCCCCATCTTTTTTTTGATTGACTGTTGTCAACTAATCTTTTCAATGTTCGATTCTACTCTATGTTAGAACATTTCTGTGAATGCTATTTCGATCTAAGTGGTCCTATTCTCTGTCCCGTGCTAGGAAGCATTACTCTTCTTTTCATTCCAAATTCTTCAATAAGACTGATACGATTGATTGGTCTGTGCGTTTCTCTTATTACTTTTTTGTATCCCCTTGTTCCTCGGATACAATTCGATCCTTCTACGGCCAAATCTCAATTTGTGGAAAGCCTTCGATGGCTTCCTTATGAAAACATCCATTTGTATATGGGTATAGACGGTCTTTCATTATTCTTCGTGATATTGACCACATTTCTGATCCCTATTTGCATTTCAGTGGGTTGGTCTGGTATGAGAAGTTTTGGGAAAGAGTATATTACAGCATTTCTAATTCGTGAATTTCTAATGATCGCCGTGTCCTGCATGCTGGATCCTCTACTATTCTATGTTCTTTCCGAAAGCGTGCCAATCCCTATGTTGTGCGGAGCTGAGCATCTTCTATTCGCTGGGATCAAGCTTTTCCTCTGCAGGGGCCTTGTGCAGTAAACCCCCTACGGGCGGTCCCCCGTCGTCGTAAAGTAGTAAAGGTCCCCGCGAAGCTTTCGGGAAGAGGGGTAGTCTTGTGCGTAAGCATAGCATTTCTGGTCGAACCACCGAACCACACATCTTTTTTTGGTGGGAGGGTACTCCGAGTAGTGGGTACCTCGTAGGACCTCGACCCGCCTACTCAGGTCTTGTATGGATATGCAGGAAGGGGTGCTCCTAGGTGTGTGTAGGGGGTGTGTTTGTTCGCGAGAATGGATTCCTCGTCAAGTCAGGGGGGGGTGTGGACACACTTGCGCGAATTCGGGTAACGGCTACAAGGGATAAAAATAAAGGAAACTGTACCCGACCAGGGATGGACGTAAACTCGTAAGCTACCGAGGGTAGGGATAATCGTCCAGGTCTTATTGTTTAAAAAAAAGCCGCCCCGCCACAGCAGGCAGGTTAGTTCCTCTGTCGTTGCCGGAGAGTTCTTGGCGAAGAGACCTTAGGATAAGTTGCTAAAACAAACGGGGGGGGGGGGAGGATCGACCCATTCAGTAGAATTCCGAAGAAAGACTGTTGGCAGCAGGTGGAGACATTTCTTTGGCCCCCTTCCAAATAAATGCGGGCAGGGTAGAGCTCGGCGGAGGGTTCGAGAATAGGGTAGGGTCCTGTCCTAATAAAGAAAATAAAGATAAATAAAGGGGCGGGTCCCTTTATGCATGCATCTTCGTACAAGTGGAGGCCGGAAAGATCAAACCAATAGAACCGCTCACATCACAGTAGTCGTAGTTGCGTAAAGGCCGTCAGTCGGGGGGCGACCATAACATAAGGCAATGACTTTCACGGATCTCTCTATCGTTAGATATAACGAACGGGCGGGTTCGAAAGGTAGGGTTTTTGACGGCCCTACCACTAGTCCTGCTAGCCTTCTTTCGGGCAGGAAGCAGGCCGGGCCCGACGGGCGGGCATCTCCCGCTACGCAAGCAGCATGGTTCGCCACCACCCGAGAAGCAAAAGATTCGAGAGTCAAGGCGGAAAAGACAAGCATAGTGGTCTAATGACAAGGGCCGACGACGGAAGCTCGGGACGGAGCCGTATGATGCGGAAGTCTCACGTACGGTTCCCTGAGAAGGGAGTGGCTACCCACTGGAGCTTCGACCAACCACCACCGGTCAATTCCGCTTTGGGGCCACCCCTGACTCTACCATCATTATAGGGGTATGGGGTTCGAGACAAAGAAAGATCAAGGCAGCATATCAGTTTTTCCTATATACTTTACTGGGATCCGTTTTTATGCTATTAGCTATTCTGTTGATTCTTCTCCAAACAGGAACCACCGATTTACAAATTTTATTAACCACAGAATTTAGTGAGCGGCGCCAAATCCTTCTATGGATTGCTTTTTTCGCCTCTTTTGCCGTCAAAGTGCCTATGGTACCAGTTCATATTTGGTTACCCGAAGCCCATGTAGAGGCACCTACGGCTGGATCCGTCATCTTGGCTGGAATTCTTTTAAAATTGGGAACCTACGGGTTTTTAAGATTTTCAATACCCATGTTTCCCGAAGCGACACTTTGTTTCACTCCTTTCATTTATACTCTAAGCGCGATTGCTATAATATATACTTCCTTGACCACTTTAAGACAGATCGATCTTAAGAAGATCATTGCCTACTCCTCAGTAGCCCATATGAATTTGGTGACTATTGGTATGTTTAGTCGGGCGGCGGCCGTTAGGTCACCTATTTTGAGTTATGGACACACAAGCAAGGCCAAAACATGTGTGCCGGGCGTGCGACCCATCAACCTACTAGCAATAGGGGGAAAACTTAGCATGTCGCAACAAAAGCGTCGATTCGAGGCGTCAGCAAAACACCGCCGTCTGTTCCTAAAACAAAACCCCTTAGCGCCCCGGGGCGGGAGTGGGGGACGGCCCTACGCAGACAGCAGCAGCACCGGCTCTACGAAGTCCGAATCGAATCTTTCGGTTCCCGTGAATAAGAATTGTTGGGCGCGGCGAAGCGAGCGCTTCTAGCTGTTTCGCTTGCTTCTTTCTTATTGTGGCGGCTATTATAGCGTGGCTGAAATGACCGAAAAGCGAGATGAACCTTTTAAATCGATTGATATAGATGGCCTGATCTGTTCTGATAGATCGAAAGGGAATCTATCAATAATAAGGGTTGACCTCTTTCTATCTATTGATGATACAAGATATCTATCTATTCTGGATCCATCAGAAAGAAATCGATATGTATCTGATGGAGTCTACATCGTATGTAGAGCGCCCAAGCGCTTTTTTGGCCAGCTCAGTTCTATTATCCATCGGTCCAATGCACTGGCGCATCTCATGGGGGGAAAAAGCAAATGTAGTTAGTTGTCTTGTTGTTGTTCGCCGCCTCGACACATTCCCCGGCATCGTCCCACACAGAAAGAAAGAGCGTGGAGCCCCGGCCCGACCTGTAAGTCCGCTAACGTAAAGCGAGGAGTTGAGCCTGAACTGGCGAACCGAAGTCACTTTCGTAACCATACTTCCTACAGCTAACACGTGTCCAGTCCAGCGGGAACGGAAGCAAACGAACGTGAGCTGCTATACCGAATCCCCCGCTGGCCATCGGGGACCTAGTGGTAAGGCCATGATCCGCAGGGAAGGGATCACTCATTCTTCTATTGGGGACAGGTGCACGAACGACAACTCCAAACGTCAGACATCCGCCGCCTATACCTACCGTTTAGGTGGGCACCAGCGAGATCCAGCTAAGGTAAGGAACTTGTGTCGCGCTGCTCCACTCCGCTGCGGTCTTTTGAACTGAACTTCGTTGCCTTCCCGCGCGCGAAACGAATGGGCGCTGTGTCGTGGGTAAGTTTTGGGGCGGGGGGGCAGAGAGAGACCAGAAGAATGATTCATTTGGATCGACGAGCCATTTCGCGAATCAATAGAATGTCTCTCTATCCATATCTATTCTATCTTTATATGACGGGCCATAAAAAAAAGAAGTATTTTTTTATGGCATGCGGGATGCATCGCGCCTAGTAGCCACATATCAGCTGCGCTCAATATGCGGGATTTCCGTTGGATCAGATCTTTCGCTTTGACGAATTTGGACCTAGCAAAAGGACTCTAAGCCTTCGCGCAAACAGCAAAGTAGAAGCAAGACGAGGAAGCGGACGTCGTAGAAGCAGTAGCTTCCCCCGACAATATACAATACAACAGCCATGAATAAAAAAGCCCCTAGTTTAACGAGTTCGCTGCTTTTCCCAGGCCGGAGAAGGGCAACTACTTATTGATTGATCGCCTTTCTTTGATATGTGTTCAATTTAGTACAATACAAACTACAACTAGATCAAAGCGGAAGGGCCACTCACTATAGAAGCTATAACTAGCCTAGCCCTAGCCAATAGTATAGTTTAGTAGTCGGCCAAACCCCCATGCTCACGACATGTTCTTGATATTGATTGAGTTGGAGGGAGTCAGAGACTACCACGGAATCCTTCCATAGTCACCCCGGTGACCTTCGTCACCAAAGCGTCACGACAGTTTCCAAGACCCCTCATATAATCTCCTGTGGGGATCAGTCGGAGCACGTAGGAATGCCGACCACTACATAAGCCGCAGGCGGAGAAAGCTCGAAGAGCTTCCCTTCATTCGCTTCGCGGGAGTCGCACACAGCACATAGCTGGAAGTCAGAGGGCCCGTACTACCTGCCTAACCCTTCGCTCCGAGGGACCGTAGAACGGAAAGCGCCTTCTAAACAACTCGGCAGAAGGGAAGGGGCCTATGTATTTGCATGACCCCTGCGGATTTGACCCTACCTACACCCGGAGCCAATCCCCTAGCGGTCCTGCCACCACGCCGCAGAACAGGAGCTCGTGTGGAACCTTGGATTTCTGGCGTAACAGCGGTGGAAGTTATAAAAATATTACGGCCGCATAACATAGGGGCCTACGCTAAGGTCGGCCAAAATATGGACACCCGAAGGGCCCGGCGCGCACAATCCTATCCTATCCGAGCCCGTCATTGCATGCACTTCGGACAGCCGTCCGTAGCATCATAAAGAGCACCTCCCTTTCGAGGTACCCAAATGGAACGGGCTTTATTTGTGTTGTTGGTTGGTCTTTCTCAACGTGGTCTATAGCACGAAAAACCATTCTTTACAAGATAGGGCCGTTCACATGAAAGATAAGAAAAAATCCATTCTTCATGGTCGGGCGCATTTCTCCAAATCCTCCAGGATCACAAGTGGAACGCTAAGCAAGGGTGGGGAGGCTGCGAGCTCCGCGTCGAACAGAAAGAAGCAAGCAGGGGGTGTTGCCGTAGCGCGCCGGGGAGCAAGCGTAGGCAACCAAACTAAATAAGGCTAAAAAAAAAGTAGCTAGCGTTTTTAAGCTGGCTGCCTTTTCTAGCGCGCGTACTCTTCTGTGGAGTCGCACGGAACGAGCCTTGTCTTCCCTCCAACGACTAGCTCCCTTTTCTTGTTCCGGTCACCCTTCTCTTGCCGTGGAAGGACTTTTGCCTGTGGTGTGGTCCAACCCGTGGGCGGAGTCGCCCTCATCCCCCCATTGCTCAGTGCTCCCTGCAGCTTCGCTGGGCTTTACCCGCGTGGACGCGGGCTTCTATAAGAGAATGAAAAGCTCTCTCTTTACAATAAAACGCGAACCGCGCGGAGCCCACCCTTTTTCGTTTTCTGCCGCCACTGGGTGGCCGCTGGGGAAACACAGCCCGGCCGCCTCTCGGGAAAGGGGGGTGGGGGATGGGCCTACCTATCCCGAGGGAGCAGTTGAGAGGTTCCATATGCCGAGCCGAAGGGCAGAACTTCAGTGCGTGATCGTAGTATGTCACCTCGTCTCGTCCTCGCAGCATCGAAGAGTACCTATGCACTATGTTCCGGTTCACTGATAAGGAAGATAGAGTTGGGGTGGAGGTCTACGATGTGATACTATAGTATAGTATGCCCCGGGGGGAAAGATGCGCAACTCAAAACGGAAGCAGGAAGCGTGTTGTAAAAAATGTCGGAGGTTACCAGATCTCTGAGACTACCATCGATCCGACAGAGCGGAACGACCAGAAAAGAAGTGGAGTTAGAAAGCCGTATGATAGGTGGTAACTATCTTGTACGGTTCGGAGGGTAAGCGGCGTACTCTGGGGGAATATTAGGCTCTATCGAACATACAGGGAATTGGGGGTAGCATTTTACTTATGTTAAGTCATGGACTGGTTTCTTCAGCCCTTTTTCTATGTGTTGGTGTTCTATATGACCGACATAAGACTCGACTTGTTAGATATTATGGAGGTTTAGTGAGCACCATGCCGAATTTCTCTACCATTTTCTTCTTTTTCACTTTAGCCAATATGAGTTTACCCGGCACTAGCAGCTTTATTGGGGAATTTCTAATCTTAGTAGGAGCTTTCCAAAGAAATAGCTTAGTAGCCACATTAGCAGCGCTTGGGATGATTTTAGGCGCGGCGTATTCCCTTTGGCTATATAATCGTGTGGTTTCTGGAAATTTAAAACCCGATTTCCTCTATAAATTCTCCGATCTAAATGGCAGAGAAGTTTCCATATTTCTACCTTTTCTTGTTGGAGGGGCGACCGTCCGTTGAACTACCAAAAAAGGGTAAACCAATGTGATCATGACATTGTAGGTGCTTGCGATGGGACGGATGCGACTTCCCTCATAAGTAATGGGTGGCATAGCCCGTAGCAGAAGTCCCCTTTTTTTATCCATTTTTTATTACCCCAGAGGGGCCCGCCCTGGTGGGACCGAGAGAAAGAAAGGACGGGGGGGGGCGACCATGCATGGCACTTCTCGACCGTGTCTCCGAGGGACAGTTGAACGAGCGACTCATGAATGCGTCCGGGTCGGACGAGCCAATAACTCGAACGTGTTCGGTCAGTTTTTTGAGCAAGAATCACAGCGTTACCTTACCTTCACCATGATACGGACTCCAAGTTCTTATGGCAGAGCACGAGGAGTTTCCTTCAATATGATGATGAGAATGGAAACCAGAAGCACGACTGGGTCTTCGTAGTCCGGGATCATACTTATATATCAGTCACAGTAACGTAAGCATGAGACTTTTTGGTAGTACCGGTGAACCAGATGGCCGCGGCGAGGGAATCTGGGACGGAGGACTCGTAATATCTCTATAGATCTGGCAAAAGCGAAAGACCCCTAACGTCAGGGGCTGACCACTGAGCTCACTCAGGCCTCGCTGGGCGGGCCAGAGTGGGTGCGAGCTGGAATTGCCATAGCTTATGGTTAGAGCAATAGGAAAGGGCCCAGCAGAGAGAACAGTCAGGATAACGAGCGCGGAGCCCGCTTGGCAGGCGGCAGGAGCTGCGGGCAAGTGCTTGCTTGGTAGGCCAACAGCCCTGTGAACCGGGCGGGGCACTCGACGAAAGGGGGGCACACTGAGCAAGTACGAAAAATTGGCCCCGCGGAGCTTTCAAAAAGAAAAGCAAGGACCACTACGGGAGGTCGAACCACGGACCGGAGGTAGTAGAACGTGATCCGCACCGGTCAATATTGGATCAAACAATAGGGGACCGTAGCACTGACTTTTTTTCAAGACAATAGGTACTGTTCCCTACCGAGACAAGGGACACTCTCAACGGATCCTCCACGCGCTGCGCTGGGCATACCATAGTTCTTCCGTGCGTCTTTATCGTGGCGGAAACAGAACAAGAGGGAAAGACCCGGCCGACTCGCCCAGGGCTCGAGGGCGAGCCATACGAGAGTGAGTCGAATTCTGTTTACGTTCTCGGTTTGGTTTGGGCCCCTCTCGATCTTTTGCGTATAAGGGAGGGGGGAAGGAGTCTAAATCTATGGACATTAATGAACCACCATTGATGGACGTTGCACATGACACGATCAATTCGACTCGACGGTCCGGTGCTAATAGAAGTCGCTTACTCTCCGTCTAGCGAAGGTGCCAGGGGCAGGGCTTTTTTGTAGTAATAGTGGGCGGGTCTCATGGGATTTCATCTATGCCGGCCGTCGGAATCAAACGAGGGTCGAAGGACCATTCGATTCATTAAGGGGGACGGCCCATTTGTAAGGCGGGGGCCCTGATGGACGACATCCCCCGGCCTCGATTCTTTTGCATAGTCTGGGGGCCGGCCGCAGCAGAGCTGCGGGGCATAGCGGCACCCTCGCTCTGCCCAGCCAGGGCATAGATCACTCTCTGTTTACTCCTACTTCTGTGAAGAACAGAGGCATCCAAAAAGAGACGAGAAGAAGCCCGCGCCTTTGCCTGCTTCCTTAGCTACGTCAGAAGGTAGGGCCTGATTGACAGACGGCTCCGAAGTAGCAGGGGCCTGTTTGACAGAAGGAAGGGCCTGAATGAAGAGCGGACCAGACTCTTCTTTGTTTCAGCTGCTCCCACGCACGCAGACCGGAAGATCCCAGTTGTCCTGGACTAGACAAGTACGTAGAGATCTTCGTGGAACCGGGGAGGGAGTCTCAATCGATCTTTTCTAGGATTCCAACTCACGCCACGCACGAAGATTTTTCTATTGATAGAGTTAAGGGCTCGGCTCCCCCGACTCTAAAAGGTTAGGTTACTACCAGCTTGCCTCTACGGAAGAGGTGTACTTTGTATTGTCTGGGGGTCATATAGATCGGAACCCGGAGCGAGTTGAACGAAAACCTTACCCACAGCTACAACTACTGGCGCTTCAAAGGGCTTAAATTCTAAGGTAGGGGTGGAAGCCGTGAAAGCCTTTGGTACTTTAGTCAGGCGAGCAGCCCTTAAACAAAATCAAAGGCGCGACCATCCCCCCTTCCCCTATTTTTTGCATTTCATTCTCTATTTGGCCCGCCTCATGAAAAATGATAGGCCTATTGATTCGAAGTAAATACGAAAGGGTCGGTCAATAGCATAGCTATTTTTTTTTCTCCTTTCGAAGGAAAGGCCTTCGCATTCTTAATCTGGTAGGGCCGGACGGCTTTGTTTGCCCTAGCTTGGCGAATCCGCGCCCCTGACCGTTCTCGCGAAGTCTTTGCAACGGCTGGGAAACCAGTCTACGAAGCGAAGCCTATTGCCACGCCGACCATCAAATACGAGATTGGGCCCCTTCTCAAAGATGGAATGGCCCAGCCCAATAAAGGAAGGTTAACGTACGCGATGCCTTCCATTTGTACGAATGCGAACATACCCGACCGGACGTAGAGCCAAAATTCACTGGCAGACCGAGTCGGGCGCAGGTGCCAGATCCTTAAAGTAAAGTCTCTATCAGCCTAGTGTACCAACCACGTGGTACGACGGGCACTCAAAGACCTGGCGAATGAGGGCCCACCCCACCCAAGAGCGCTTATGTCATATGGGAACTCTTGGCTGGAAACAATCCTTATGATTTTGATATCCGGTTAGAATAATAAGAAAGAATCTAAGTCCAGGTTGGTTGGTGAGCCTAGTGATAGGAGACTATCTAGCTTGGTTCGGAGAGCACTTGTTGGGTTTAAGATTAGTTTTTTGCTAAATGTTACGGCCTAAATGCTGAACTATTGACCCTACTTGTTCGGATGGGTGTTCACCCCAAAGTGTTCCCGGATTGCATGCATACATCCGTAAGTAACTTAGTGCAACATGGCAAATTTCATTGAGAGGAATTAGCAAAGAAAAGAAATCTTCTTTGTGGGCCTAAAGAGAAAATAGGCTTCAAGTCTTGAAAGAATTCTTATAGCAAGTTACCCAAGCACATATGCTTAAAACAGTAGAGAATAGTGCATAGGTGAAGGTGTAAGGGAAAAAATCTACTATGTTTTCGTTATTCGCTATTAGGTGTCAACAACTTTTCCAGTCCAGTAGAGAGCCTTCCTTGCTCATCAGGAGGTGCCGCCGCCCCACACAGTTCCTCAGTTTTTCCACCCCAAAAACCTGTGATTGACATCCTTGGTTAACCCCCTCATCAAGACATACCCAACAATGCTTTAGAAAGCACATCTCATGCACAGCTTTCCATCTATCTCTTCGGGGGCTTCTTCTTCCGGCTTCTTCCCTCTTTTCACTCCAAGTACACCGCAACCGAGAAAAGAATGCATGTTCGGCATTTTTGGTCTTCACATTCAAGTATCTAGAGTTGTTTTGCGTTTCCCGTTAGTGTCCAACGGCAAACTTCCCAAGTTTCTTCAATAGACTTTCTTCGGGTACGACTTTGCCTCCCTCCCAGGCACGCTAGCCGACTGAGTTAGAAGAGGCGCCTTGTTCCAAGAAAGGATATGTGGCAGAGACAAGATCATCTGTGGCTACGTGATACGCTTGTTCAACTTCGATTTCTCTCATCTCACGAAGCTCTATTCGAAATGAAAAAAGCTCGTGCACCGATGTATTTTTGGTTGCAATGGGCTTCTTTGTTGAATTAAGGTAGTAGCAGTACACCAATTGAAAGATCCCACAAGGCCTCCCTATAATAAATAATGTGAAAAGTAAAACCTTGGCGGCCTGGAGTGGTGTATAGAGTGGAAGACATGGAACGAACCTATAGGTTCAGGCTTCGAATGAGGAAGTTCAAGACATGTAACGAGCGGTGAATAATGTGAACGGTGGGGGCGGCTCATTCTTTCCGTTCTCTCTCTTACGTCTTATTCTCATTGTTGTCTATTACCGGCCATATCAGTCTCTGCGTATGACGTCTCAGTCTGTACTCACTGTATACCAGGTGTACGGAAGACGACTTGTTTTCAGCACTCATCTTTTCAAGCTATGATGAAGTAAACACCAGAATAGGTAGGAGCCCGTGTCGATATGCTTTTTCTTCCTCTGTAAATCTTTCGGTTTCTTTGTCTTAACTCGACAAAATCAACTTCTTTTGGGAGGCTGATACATATTTTTTTCACTAAATGATCGTGGGGCTTTGTGCTTTCATGTATTGGCTGATGTGTCATATTGATGCTTTTTTCACTCTCTTTTTGAAGAGCAATCATCCACACCAGGCTCAGGGACGAGGATGGGAAGTACTTACTTTACTGGTGAAGGAAAGGAAAGGGCATGATGGGCATCTATCTCGATCCGGCAGAGGCGGAGGCCGAGGAGGGAAAGAAGGAAGGTAGAGCCCGATTGGTGTCGAAAAAGGTTATCATCCCACTTTTGGCTACTAT
The DNA here is from genome assembly GCF_034140825.1 of Oryza sativa Japonica Group. NCBI lineage: Eukaryota > Viridiplantae > Streptophyta > Magnoliopsida > Poales > Poaceae > Oryza > Oryza sativa. The sequence continues at coordinate 208,992 of NC_011033.1, forward strand.
TACTTCTATAAATAAAGAACGTCGGTCGGGGCTTTCTGGTGATTTCTATATAAGAAAACACTTTGAGAACTTGGCATAGAGTCGGTGATCCTGCTTTCATTGAACGCATATAGAGAGCGGTCTAACAAATGAACCAAACTAGTGCATCAGCAGTGCATCATGCTTAGGTGCAACACCATCAAACTATGACACCACACTTGAAACAATATCTTGACAAAAAAGACTTGTGGATGTGGGCAACTTACTGGATTTGCACAGTACCAGGAGTTAAAAACGGAAAACTTACACCGTTAAAAAAAAACATACTCCATACCTAGTTTACCTATTATAAGTCCTTGTGGGAATATGGTCAAATTCCACTCATACCTGTAATATGACTCCTCAATCCTTATGCATGCGTAGGCTTCACTTATTATTTTATTTGTGTTAGAAAGCCTGCAAGATACATTACCGAATGTTTGTCTTTTTCACCATAGCTGTTCCCAGTCCCACTAGTGCTAGTATCAATAGTAACATCTTTATTGCTTAGGATATTTCATCCCTTTAGTGTCCAATAAAGAAGTTCATATTTGCAGGCAATGCACCCACTTCACTTCAATCCAAGGGAATTCTTTCGTTCAATGAAAGCGAACTAGCGGGCAGAATTCCTCTGAGTGCAATTCCCAAGCAAGGTCACCCACTTAAGTATGGTACCGCGCTTCCCTGTACATATAGAATCCTTCCTTTGCCTGAAACAATTCCACCAACCAAATCAAGCCAGCCGGGTATCCTAGGAGACAGGGGAAAAAGCACTTTACAAATCACTCGCTGGGTCGGGGGATGCTTATAAGAAATCAGTAGCTGGGGTTGGTAGTCCTGGAACAGCTTTTCCTGCATGCCTAAAAGAAAGAGTTGGCTTTGGGACAAGACAAGCAAGGGCGAAAGCTTCACAGGCCGTCCCAACTGCTTTACCTGCTGTCCCTACTATTCATTCTTCGCCAAGAGAGCTATCACTTCACAACTCAAGTCCGGGAGCAGTCGTTTTTCCGGCTGCAGCATCTCACTAAGCAACATTGCAAACTATTCGTTACACTAGTACTGCTCGATCAACTAGTCCCGGGATTGCATTCTCTACTGAACTAACTACTGCTTTCCGAGGGAAAACACAACATAGTGCATCTGAAGATGTGCGAAAAAGTCTAGATTTCATCATCAAACGTAGTGAGAGCAGGTTGCAGGTGTTTTATACCACTGGAACAATAAGTTTCCATCTTAATGAATCTAGTCAACAAGGTTCGCAGGATACATGGATATACCAGATATACCAGTTGTTTATGAAGGTTGGTCTATTACTATAGTGCAGGACTACATGAAATCGAAATCAATCAATGTTTGTTTGGGTCAGACGAAAAAGAGACATCAAATAACGCTGAAATTGCCTACAGAAAGTCGGGATCGACTGAAATCTATGTATGAGGGCCACTTTCGCTAATTGCATTCATCAACTGGATGCTTCTTTAGCTTCATGGGTTACAAAATGTTGTATGATTTGGAATATTCCTATCTACACTGTACACAACTGCTTTATAACTAATGCTTTGAATGCAATGAAAATTCCAGCATTCTACACAGTAAGCTTCATGAATCTACTCGAACCTCTGTATATTGTCAACAGGCTCTGATTTATGATAACCTGATTCGGTATTCTTCAATGAAACATTCTATGACTGTGATTGATAGTGGTTATGGTACAAAGATACTGGATATTTGCTTGAAAGACAAGGATGAGACCCACCACTGGATAAGCGAAGAAGAAGCAAAAGGGAGTGTGTGAGTATCCTTTCTTGAAATAACCGTTTTGGTTACAAGTGAATGCTTTTCCCGGCCCTGGCATAAACCTAGCTGCTTTGAAACAACATAGGTCCACGTAACTAGCTATTAAATACGTATATCTTACCAGTCTCTAAACACCCATCTCAGGCTAACTACTCTCATGCTTAGCCCCAACTACCTTCTTGTTCCCGAGTTCCTCTTTCCTCTAGTTCCCAATAGACTGATTTAGTCTTAATAGTATTAGTGTGGGAAGAGGGCAGTCCCAAATGAAAAAAGCCATTTCTCGATCCCAAGAATCAAGCTTTCATCCTTTTCCGCTATCGTCAAGACAAACCTTAAAACATTCCACCTCGACTATTCATCACAGAAGCGTATCTGACACTATGTCATCATCGTTTTTTCTTCCGAAAGCTAGAAAGGGCCTACCTAGTGCTTGCATTTCGGGGTAAAGTAGCTTTCCCGGCTCAATAAGAGCTGCCTGCAAACATGGAATGCCAATGCAATGATCAGAACTTCCTTGCCAAGGACAATCATAAAAGAAAGGAAGAAGTCGACATCCTGATTTATTATCAGGCTTTGACCTTTATTTTATGACAGGCGAGTAATAAGTGTACGTGCCTTTCCCTTTCCATACCCTAAATCAGGTTTGATTTGAGCCTGGGTGGATACTGTATCAATAGACTATACTATGTCAGTACGGGACTAGAGACAGTAGGGGAGATCCTTGGATCACTTCTAAGGAAGTCTAGTCTGACTCTATAGGGTAGGAAAGAGCAAGAGAGCAGTACTCGTGTTATAGTCCTTCTTGAATAGCATAAAGCGCTAACTTTAAGAGCAGCTAAGAAGTAGACTCATCCCCATGATAAGGTCTTCTTATAGCGTTAGTGCTGGGCACTTCTCTTTTAGCGCTTGCTGCTTGCGATACGATAATAGCTGTGTTATTGAGCGGGAGAAGGCAGATCCACTTTACGGGAAGGGGAAAGTCGACTAAATAGGTTAGCTGATGTCTGCGGCCGCAATTCCTTTTCTAGCTTTTCTTGCAAGCTAGTTTCTAAGTTTCCAGAATCTGGCAATACTACAGCTTGGGACCAAGATGAGCTTCATCGAAGACCACACTCGGGATGTATACCAAGGGTTCGTATTCGGGTCACAACACTTCCACCCTTTTCGCTCATTATCATATCCAACGAATATACATCGGATAGCTTTCTTGTCGAATTTACTTCGTAGATGACGGGGCACAAACACATAGCATACACAACCAAAAAAACGAAAGTGACTTCATAGTCTACTTGGTAAGGGGGTCAACAATGCCATAGCTTCTCGAATGGTGAGATTCAGCTTTAAGGGAGGAAGGAAATTAAAAGGAAGGAAATTTGGGAACCAACGGCAAAAAAAGTATCATGTTGCTCCTCGGAAAACGCGTATAGTAGTCTCATTGGCCTTCGTCGATGGGACAAACGCTCCAGTGTATGCGTTACAAGGCAACTAGCATTTTGGATTAGAAGTTCGTGAAAGTATGTTCTCATTTTTCGTTGGAAAAACCAACGCCCGACGTCAAGATCAGTCTCCTTTCTAGGAGCAGAGCTAAAAAAGATGGGAAATTCCAATGATTCTTCGTTCATTAGAATGTCGATTCCTCACAATCGCTCTTTGTGATGCTGCGGAACCATGGCAATTAGGATCTCAAGACGCTGCAACACCTATGATGCAAGGAATCATTGACTTACATCACGATATCTTTTTCTTCCTCATTCTGATTTTGGTTTTCGTATCACGGATGTTGGTTCGCGCTTTATGGCATTTCAACGAGCAAACTAATCCAATCCCGCAAAGGATTGTTCATGGAACTACTATCGAAATTATTCGGACCATATTTCCTAGTGTCATTCTTTTGTTCATTGCTATACCATCGTTTGCTCTGTTATACTCAATGGACGGGGTATTAGTAGATCCAGCCATTACTATCAAAGCTATTGGACATCAATGGTATCGGAGTGCGCCTCTTAACGAGGGTGATTTAAGTGCAACGAAATGTACCGGTGGTTCGCGAAGCATCTGGCTTACCGGTCATCTCCCATTCCCGTCGTCGAGAGACTAAAAGAACTATAGCATGCCAGAAACGGAGAGTTGAGGTGGTTAGACCTATACCCCGAAATGCTCCCAGCATAGGAGCCTATGGTTCCATTCTTGTTATTGCTGGAGGTACACATACCTCTTCTCGGTGTGGTGGAGCGATATACGAAAAATAGATGCTAAGCCTGCAATGTCCGATAACGGGGCTTTAGTAGTGAATCTATCGGCACCACAGCAGTGGCATACAACTTTGGACCTAAGGGCCGGCCCCGTTACCTTTCGGAATGGGGGATCCCCGTTGGCAACAACCACGGTAGTAGTTGCGGAACTACTGGGCCAAGAGAGGACAACCTGTTGTTCCTGCTCCACCTTCTTCGCTTCGGGGACGGAGGTCCTACGGTAGGTAAGAGCACGCACAAGCACTTGACCGAAGGGGACCAGCGCTTCTACTCCTCCACCGAGGAGCCGTTCTTGCGAGAAGCAAGGGATGTCGTGAACGGTGGGAGGTCAAAGAAAGAGAATTGACCTCTGAATACAGTGATCCTATGATCTAGATAGACTCCGTCCTTTTTTTTTTAGATAAGGGTGACTCAAGAAATTGGGGGTGGGACCTGCTGGCATAATGCAGGCTGGAACGTGGGAATTCGAGGTCTCATGAACGACTTTTTTTCGTGGACAAACATACTTTCCGGTCGGGCCTATGGATCCTTTTAGATCTACGGGCCGGCCGTTCACATGAGCATAGGGAATCTATACTCGAGCCTTCGACTTGGCCCCTGACAGGATAGGTGAGGAATCACTCTTGATCTGATCTATTGGGGCCTACAACTTCGCCAAAGCCGACTAGCATCCCTTTCCACTGCGCATTTTTCGAACAAAGAAGACTACTAAAGGATCGAATTCGCTTTCCGTGGTGAACTGGCCGTCCCATACCTTCATTTTGTCTCATGTGTGTTGAACATTGTCTTCCTCGGTTCCAGCTTCACTGATGTAGGTAGGGCTGGGCGAGAAAGGGTCCCCTCTTGCCTATTAGTAAGCGGGCCTTCGATTCCACCGGGGTCTTACGGTCTCATAGAGGGGGGAGAACTACCTAACTAAAGAAGAATAGTGCTCTTTATAAATAAGAGTAGGCGTGGAGAGCTTTTTGCGGGGAAACTTGCAAGTAAAGTTTGGGGGGAGGCGGGCGTCGACCCAACCTTATGAGTATTCGGACTATAACAGTTCCGATGAACAGTCACTCACTTTTGACAGTTATACGATTCCAGAAGATGATCCAGAATTGGGTCAATCACGTTTATTAGAAGTTGACAATAGAGTGGTTGTACCAGCCAAAACTCATCTACGTATGATTGTAACACCCGCTGATGTACCTCATAGTTGGGCTGTACCTTCCTCAGGTGTCAAATGTGATGCTGTACCTGGTCGTTCAAATCTTACCTCCATCTCGGTACAACGAGAAGGAGTTTACTATGGTCAGTGCAGTGAGATTTGTGGAACTAATCATGCCTTTACGCCTATCGTCGTAGAAGCGGTGACTTTGAAAGATTATGCGGATTGGGTATCCAATCAATTAATCCTCCAAACCAACTAAACCGGGGAAGCTGAAGCGGAAATGCAATTCTCGGGTGAGGGAAGGGGGAAGCTCCAGGAAGGCTTCGCTCGCTCGCTCAAAAAGCTCTAACGCTCGTTTACGGGTGGAGTGCATAAGAAGCCCTTATTGAAGTAGGGCGAGGCCTTACTACACGAGCTCGTAAGTCAAGCACGGAACGAGCCTTGTCTACGAAGCTTCGCTTCATCATCTTGCTTGCTTCTGGCGAAGCTTAACGCACTATAACATAGGCATGCATGATGGTATGGTAGGGTCCAAAGATACTTTTAAGGCCGACCACTACATAGGAGCGATAGGAAGCCAAGCCGTCAAAAGGAAAGGCGAGCAGCCCTTATTGCAATAGCAAACGGCCTACTTATAGCCCTATTTAGACTCTTTCTCGGGGACTTCAACGGGCCTTACATACATAATTTGAATTGCTCTGACATTCCACCTTTATCATGTTCAACGCCCCAAGAGCAAAAATGGATAAAATCAATATGTCCATTTCTTTAGAAGATTTTCTGCTATGTTTGCAAAATGAGTACTCGTGTAGATATTCCCGAATCTTCCATAAAGATAAGTTTGATTCATTAGTTAATTCTTTTTTTCCAGGAAATTATGAAATGAAAAAGATGGACATCGCATCGTGGATTTAACGTTTCAATTTGGGCAAGAGGGCCCTGGTTATGTCGCAAAAGACGACATTCTAAGTTTTCCTCCTCCTCTCCGGTCTGCATGCAAGTACCTCTGGTCCTAAGCACCCCCGAACGGCAACCATCTATAACTGATATCGACAACCGATACGGATTCTCTATCGATTGAAGGAGCTCGTGAACTGGAAGTCGTTTTTCACCTCTGAAGTTCAAAAGATGGATCAATCTTACATCTTCTCCGGTGTCAGAAGTACTATGTAGCGGGAGTCCGAACGCAGCAGAGAGGTAAGACAAGCCTAAACTTTTCCCATGGGACATAAACCTTTTTAGTAGCCGGAGATTGGACCCTTCCCCAAAGTGGAATCCATAAAAGTAGAATCTCATTGTGCGGATTATCCGCCGTAGCATGCGTCCATACAGCATGTGCTAGAGCGACACGTGGGAGAATGAGAACCCAATCGTAGCTCAATCTGGTCTACGGCAACAAAGAAGACCAAAGCGAACCTGCTAAAAGATACGACTAGGGAGTAAAATCCAACCTATAGGTCTCACTTTCTTTGATAGTCATTCGTACCTACACATTCACCGGGGCAGTAAGAACCACAGGAATCCCAGACATGCTGGTAAGGAAGTCGATTTAGTTCTGTGTTTTATCCAGCCCCCGGCTCCAAAGGATCGTGCAGTAGATGTGTCGGGTCGAAGCTTAATCCTTAATAGCCAACCGATGCCTGGCACCACCGCTAAGCACAAGGGCAAGAAAAAGATTGGCCTTAAAAGATCCAAATACTTCCTTGTGGGTTTATAAAAAACCATATCATATCGAAGAACTTGATGGTCTTTCCCCACCCGTTCGATTACTTCTTAAAAGGATTAGATATAGAAGAAAAGTAGTCTACTCAGGAGAATGAGATAAATGCTCATAATATCGCTAGTAACCAACCACAAAAGTAAACAGATGGAGGTCTTTCATAAAGAGAGCAATTTATAGCCCCAATCCTATTTTCCGTGTTCACTTTCAAATGAACATATTTCTGAAAAGTGAATTCGCTCTTCCTGGGTTTCCAGGATCTTCTATTCTGCGTTTCGTTGGTAGATAGCACACCGGAGGCTTGGAAGGAAAATAACAAACCCGAGGAGGGTCGTCCGCTATGAATGAATAGTTGGAAAATCTTATCCGAAAAAGAAGAGTCAGCTGTTTGGCCGATGCTGCAAACCAGACTTCTATCAATGTCAGTGCTTGGGGATCGGGTAAAGCGAGATCACTTTTCAGCTTGACCGTCTCAGTAGCTCCTCCTTCTCTTCTTTCTTCTTGAAATGGAATTAGCTGCCCCTTCTCTCCATACCTAGTAACACATGTCTTTCGTATTTATTGTCCTCATCCCCTTCGTTCTTCCTTCACTCCGTATTGCACCGACGAGCCTCTCCGCCATCGGATATGAGCTTCATTCGTAAGGGGAGTTGCATGCATAATTCACCGAATATTTATGAACCTATAACAACTCTAGAGTACGGAAGACTGATCCCAATCATATCGAAAATCATGTCGTTTTACATCAGGGTCGGCTTACTGCGCACACCCAATTGAAGTGTAAGCAGATAGACTGAATTCACTTCCTGACATTGCATAATAAGCAGGTATGTCTGGGTAGTGAAAGGGTAAGCATACATAGGGTGGTCAGCGGTTTCCCAGCTGCTTAGGATAGTGCTCACCATAAAAGTGGCTTCTGGCTGGACAACACAAGATCTTACTTCACTTATGGGCATTTTTTGCACTTTATGCCCATAAATACACAATTGAGATGAAAATAATGCACGGATGGGGCGGATTTCTCTCTACTTGTGCCGCTACGCACATAGATACTAAAGGTAAATCTACACGGAATGTGGTGTAAATCTACGTAAATAAGAGATAAGTAACCCTATTGTCTCTTCTCCATTTGTATATGGTGAAGAATTCAGTCTACATGCAGTGTTGAATGACGAGTCAAAGTTCATGTGAATAGGGCTCTCAAGCTATTTTGTCATAGCTTCTGTGTGACAATTCCAGAATTTCTTTGTTTTAAATATATTTTATCCATGGATTTTCAATCCACACCATCAGTAATATATAATAAATATTACTAAATAAATATTTTTCTCCGCGTCCATTTCTCTGTATGCGTGCAAGATCTCTCAGCAACAAGAAAGCGAGGTCCATTTATCAACATTTCATCAATATCTCCATCTTCCTTGTCAAGTTCCCTAACCCCCTTTATAGCTTCACGCTGTTTGAATAGTTCCAATTAATGGAATCGAAGTCATTACACGAGTGAGTTTAGCAAGTGGAATATCTGACTTTGAAGGAGCTGCTGCGAGTTCTCGAATTGTAGTTGAACTGGCGTTAGAGGCTAAACTTACTACATTGGCACTCGCTGGGAAGGCTGTTTTTCATTTGGTACTGAAGCATGAAGCAGGTAATATCCAACTCTTATTCGTCCGAACACTTGACTTCAGAACTTTCATCCTGACACGGTTTGTTTTCACATCAAACCCCGGAGTTCTCCTTATATATTTTATCAGATAAGATAGTAGGTCTGTGAGCTGGCAAATTAGTTTACTTCCTTACGCCGCTTTGCTTTCTGTAAAGTCAGCACTATGCTTCTTAACTTAAAGTGCGGATGCGATGGCATATGTGTACAAGATCCTATAGAGAGGGAGGGCAGAGGATTGAATTCTTTACCAAAGGATGCGTCGAAGCGTGACAAAGAAATGGCTGTCAAAGAGAAGGCCAAAAATGCCAATCTTCAAGCCAGAGGCGAGGGACAACAACCTTTGCCCGGCGGGGCGGCGGCTTCCTCAGAAAAAGAGAAAACTCTCTCACTCTCCTCTTTGACTGAACACTTGAGATAGATATTGATCATAGATAGGATGCTGGGTTAAGTAAGAGGATTTTCATTTAGGTGAAATTTGGTCAATATGTATCCCGCTGGGTATGACTCGTAGTCAATCTCTGGAGGATATGGAGGATCATAGGCTAGGTAACCTTTTCACTATTCTTTTTTAAAGGTACCTTCAAGTAACCAGGTCTCTTCATCCTTATCGGGCACTCCCACAAGAGACAATTCTTTTTAGCCTCTAAGAGACAAAAAGAAGAGCCTAACCAGGACCTTGAGATAACAGCCCATAGGGTAGCCCCTACAGAGCAAAAATCTAAGGTCGGAATACCGGAGTTCTTTCTTTGCTTCCAAGAAAATAGATTCCTTCTTCAACCCAGGTCATGACCGAGGGTGGGTATCTCACTCGCATATCTAGAGCCCAGCATCTCTCCTGAACGACACCTTCTGCAGACTCTACTGGTGGTATTCCCCGAGGCGAGGGTAAATATGTGCATTCATATCGGTCAGGAAACGACAATGACTCTTCTTCTTTCCGGGAAGCTATGGGCACCTCACAATTCTTAGACGACATTAGTGGAAGCGAACATTCGTAGCATTCATTGTCACCGATCATTGACAAAAGAAGAAAAAGAAGCCGTACGACAACTTAAGGAATCTTTAGATTTGGCGGCTATAGACTCAAAGGGCACAGACAGGCTGCTGGTACTGTTTTTTTAGCTAACTAAAGTCCAACTTCCTTTGCCGAAAGAGGATGAAACGGACCACCCGATACCAATGAACTCACCAAAAGTTCACTGATCAGATCAACCACTGATCGCTGAGAATTCCAACCCTTTCTATCCCAGCTTCTACTCCACACAGTTGTTCTCGACTTCTACTCTCGATACTTATCGTAGTTTATTTTTCTACGGTTCCTTCGGGCTAGGGTTAGTGTCATTTCCACTACTTTTGGGAGTGTTATGATCAGCCAAGCTCGACAATTCTCTCAATAGTACCTCGTTTTCATCTAAAACACTGCTTAAAGCTCGATGGGCCGTATGGCCAAAGTTTTTGAACTCATCTCCCCCAATATGATGGGGTTTAGTACCAACTAAGCGGCCATCGCTGTCATGAATTGATATTCGCTTTTTACTAGTAAGTCCCATGGTGATATGAAATTCCTTATATTGAACTAATAGTTCTGCCCAATTCCTGTGGAATTGTTTCTCATAGGTGTGTGTGCCTATCGCCTGCCTTGTTGTTTTTCCTGTTCAACCACCCCAACTTGTGACGTATAACGATGCAGGTATCTGGCCAGCATTGACCGTTCGAGTTGATGAGCGGAACCCAGACCCATGCCAACTGGACACCCGCAACGTATGTCCACCCGCCCTTTCCTTTGATAAATCCTATTCCTATCGATTTAGCTGCATAGGCAATACGACGTTACTACGAATAAATGACGAGCGAACCCTCGAAAACCGAATCGGGATTATCCACTTGAACAGATGGGAAACACAAAGCAAGGTATCATTGTTTATAAATGTATCGATTAGCTCTGTTGATAAGGATCATGATGAAATTGCAAGTACGGATGGATTGAGACCCGATCTGTTCCGATCCTTTGGCATGGGAAATCCTTCCTTTTACTCTCTCTTTTGAATGAGTCGTGATGCGCTCATCAAGAAGGGGAAAGATGGATGGGAAATGCTTGTCAAGCTCGGTTCTTTAAAGAATAGCATCCTCGTCTTCCTAGTGAAAAGCGCATTGGGATTCTCTACTTGTGGTGGTATAGTGCTGCTTTTAGTGATTTGGAGGGTGCCTCCCGTGGGCATGCCTGCTACGCTGATTAAGCGGGTAGGCAGATGGATTGATCTACTCGTTCAACTTGCTTGTGTTGGTGAGTTGTTCTATTATTGATTGGTCGAGCCCGGAGGAAGAGTGGCCTTGAGTTTCTCGATACATAACATTGTCTAAATCAACCCAAGTCGCTTCTTCATTTCTCTAAACAGACTGGTAGTTGGGTGAGGGATGTTTACTATTGATTGGTTATAGGCCTTCCTTCCAAGCATCAAAGAAAGAAAAGAGCAAAGCAATTCCAACATAAACTGACACTTTAGGATCCTCTAAGCCTTTCTATAGAACCCCTAAGTAGGGAAGGTACTAAAAAGAAACTCAAAACTAGCACTACTAACACAGGCTGAAGAGGATGACCTCGAAAAAGAATACAATTAAAGATGTGGCCTTCCCTCCAAGCACATATATGGATATGGAGCACTCTTTTCCACCCTATCCTTATATATTTCATTCCCGCCATTGACAGCAACTCACTCTTTTCGAACTGCACTTTGAAAGCCAAAGCCAAGAAAGACCATATCAACTACTCTCCAAATTGCAGGATAAGTCACAGAATTCAAATGGAAGACAGAAAGAGAAGGCAATTCAAACCTAATGGCCAAACATTACGAATCCAAGACAGAAAGACTTATAGCCATAAAAGAATAACAAGAGAACAAAAACAACTCCATATTCTACTGGCCTGCCTCTCTGATCTACTATCCAACTGCCATGGAAGCACCACTGAAGACTGGCTTCTCCGACCTTCCACCCGATCCTGGGCGATCCCGGATCGACAAGCCGACGGTATGGATTCCCTATATATGGATGGTAGGAACGCTTCAACTGCAGAGCCCTGAATGCGTCAGTGAGGTTCCCTCTATGAGAGAAAGAGAGGTTGCTAATCTTGGATCAGACGGCGTGTTGGTATTATTGATAAGGCTTGGATTAGCAAATTAGCACCGCTTGAGTTTAGGTATTCGAAATAGCGAAATACATAAATTATCTATCTCAAGTACGTCTCCAACTTATCTTGAGCCATCAGTCAGATTAAAAGCAGCGCCCTGCCGGCAGCTCCTGACCTCTGTTCCTATGGGAGAAAGAAGGTGTGGCTTTGGACCCCAAACTCTTCCATGACGGCCTTCTTCCACTCATTTTATTAGCAATCAAACCTCTTCCCTGCTCTTGCACTGAGGTAAGCATTCAAATAGCAAAGCAAGGGAAAAAATATGGTATGTATTTTTTTAATCTACATACAGAGAAAGCGGATGTGCCCTTATTAGCGCAGTTGAAAATAAAATATATAACGCGTAGTTGCAAGCTTTCTTTCGTGAGCTAGCTATGTTTGCTTCCTCTTTTCCTCTCTGTTTCGGATGTCAACCCAATCTCTGATTCAAGTCCATAAGTTCCTTTTTTATAGCTCCTGTTGCTCTTCTCTGGCTAGGATCTCACTTATATGGCCTTTTTTTTCTTTTATATATTATATAGTAAGCTTCAATAGATAGCGTAGTAGGTGCTGTCTCTATTTACTTTCTTTCTTACGCCTAGGTGCTACCTTCTTTCCAGTTCCGTAAGTCCCATAGAGTTATTTTTTATCTTTGATTCCCAAACGCTGCGCGCAAGTCAAGCTTACAGAATTCCTGCCGGGGCGCCTTCTTTCTTATGCCAGCCAAGTAGCAATCAGAAAACCAATCAATCTTCCTTACACTACGACAATTCACTTGAACTACCAACATCATGAGTGACCCAGGCCGGCCGTATATGCGTCATTTCTCCTCATCCTTGTCTCTATTTGTTAATTGCTCGCTACCCGTAGTGGGCCTTGAGTAGGATTTAAGCACGGGTTTCGAACCGTCTACTTTTCCTTATCCTTATGGGAATTTAAGAGAGAGATCACTCCACTGAGTAACCGAGAGAGAAGATTCAGGCAAGTATGCCGTACCCTATTTAAAATAGAGGCAACGAACCACCAATCCATTACGATGCCCGCAAAGAAAACCAACGCTTAAGACGCTATTGGAGACTAGCGTAGCTATTATTCGAAGCTTATTAATTTCTTTACTGCGTTCAAGGCATGACCGCGTGATAGGTGTCCTTTTCCCCCTACTCAAGAAGAGTTACATCTAAGTTCCGATCGTGATATGACAAACAAATCTTACTTTTTCTTTCCCAAGCTGGCGCATAACCTCTGGACCGATAGGAAGATCGATGACCCGCATCCTACAACTTCAAAGAAGTATTTGTATCACACCCGAGCAATGGACCGGGGAAGGAGTTTCATTCATTTACGGAGTTTGGAAGCGAGGACGATCCAGGATCGACTGCTATCTGAAGAAGTGGAATGGATCTGATTACCCATTGGCGTCTGCATTGACGCTTCTGACTACCCCTACTCTGTGTCTTTTGCGTTTCCTTATTCATGTACTCATGTCTATTTCTATTTGTATGATACTGATATTGCAATCGATCTATCCCTTGGTCCTCCCAATCGAATTGTTAAGTATGTTTTTTCCCTTTCGAGAAATGGTGGCAGTACCAAATGCCGAATTAGCGGCTGTACCAAATGATCAATGCCTCTGGGGTTTCCCTTCTCTTCAGCTCTCCCCGGTTTCACCGATGTGTTGGGCACTGAACACTTTTCAAGATCCGGTTTTGGTAGGACGAAGATTTTTCACTTTCGTGAAGGTCGTTCTGAGGTGGAATCGAACCACTCTGTTAGGATTTAGAGTCCAACGCGCAAAGCTAAAGAGGATTTCGAGTCCTCTGCTCTAACCAGCCAGAACCTAGAATACAGGGATTGTGATACTGAACACCCACACAATCTCGATTTGACATGACAGAGAGAGAGAGATGGCGATGGCAGTCTCTCTCTCTCTTCTTTTTAAGGGATATTATTGACAGGCAAAAACCAATGTTCAATTCATACTTCAGATCTTGAATCAGGCCTCGAAGAATTCTATGGCAATTCATACTTTCTTAAGAAATAAGAGAGAATCTCCTGGCTATGCCTCCCAAGCGATCTCGGCTGAAGGTATCTATACTCATCCTTCAGCTTTATTAGACCCCTCTCACTTGGTTGACAACCAATGAGCCCCTTATGTAGGAGGAACTCATGTACGCCTTTTCGAACCTCTTCGGGACCTGTTGTGTCTGCCCTCGACTTAGCCGTCTTAGAATAGAAAGGTTTCGCAGATTCAGATTAGGATGCACTGAACACTTTTCCAGATCTGGTTTTAGCGGCACTGAAAAATCTTTGATTCTCGTCTCGTTTCACTTGCATTTGCTTTCGTTCTAAAGTGGAATCGAACCACTCACTCCGTTTGGATTTAGAGTCCAAAGGGCCCAGGCCCAGCGAACGAAAAAGGATTTACAGTCCCACGCCCACTGCCCTGCCTTCACCTTTTGATTGCTTTATTTTTATACGATTTTTTGAGCAACTAGCGCGAAAGCCGTTGCGCGTTAGCGCATTCGGAACCACACATTTTTATACGATTTTCTGAAGTGCGAAGTGCTCAGAATAATCCAGGTCGCTCGACGTAAGGAGAGGAACGAAATATCAATAGAGGAACGAAAACCGCGGGGTATGAAATTAGGGTAGGGTTGGCAGGGTAAGTCCAACTGAAACTTTCTTTGATTACCTTTCTTCTCCAACTGGCTTAGAGATTGCATTTGCCCTTAACCGGTAACCTCCTTTGAATCCTTCGTTTAGACCCTCTCTATTGGTATTGGCATTGGCTCGAGAGCAAGGACCTTATTTGATCGCTTAGAACTTGATGGAGGGAAATACAACTCACTCGCTCAAGATATGCTTAAGCTAGCTCAGGAAGAGTACTAATTTTATATGCCTTAAAGAGGGGATTCAAAGAGTAGCCTTTTACTAGGGCTTAAGTTACTCGTTTCATATTGCTAACTATTTTTATATAGCTAGAAAGTTGAGTAAGAAGTTCTTTCATTCCTATCCCGTGATATTCCGCCTTGCTTTGAAGTAGTAGTTAAGGCGAGAAAAGGAAAGCTGTTCAGTAGGAGGAATTTCTACCGATTATTGAGTGGTTTGTTTCCTTTCCCCTGTAAGGTCAAATGGTTTATTTGCACCTGTAGTGGGACACCTCTCCCAGCTCCCAGCCAGGGTTCAAGCAGGAAACTCTGTTAAGGAGCTGATCCGAATACAGATACAAGGCCCCCACTCATCACAACGAACGGTGAGCTTTCCCACTAGCCTTCACAGGAGCAGCACAATCATGGCCAAAAAACAAAACAAAAAAAGATCGTATAGTACGAGAAAACCAATGGCATTTATCTATTCTAAGTAGTTTCTTCTTTTCTTTTTAGAGGACCTTACCTGGCCAACTCAAATTCCAATGCTGCAAAACTATTGGTTTACTGAAGGTAGACCTAAACGCTGAAGTGTTGTTATTTACTTCCTTCGATAACATAGATTGTCCACTCTTATGCCCCATGCATAAAAATGGCTTGTGCTTTAGCACGTTTCGAATCAAAGAATAGAAAAAAGTAGGTGGATCGGGATCGCTATTACGAGTATTCGAGTTCTTGTTTTCCTTTCCTTGGAAAGGGAATTATTTCATGAGAAGTGCACCGGTAGAAATGTGACTAAATATGATCTTGATCTATAGCTCGGACACCTGGGACCATACTATTACGATGATGATGGAACGGACCTAGAGATCAGCATAATGGAAGAAGTTACTCCAGAGATGAGAGTATCATATCGATCTAGTATCTACTTTTTCACGGGGACCTTGATCTTTCCATCGATCCTTAGGCGAATTCATTTACTTGAGTACTGTACTATCTTTCTTTATACTACTATTCTTGATACCGCTTTTCCTATGCATCTGGGATCTGATATGTGGGGGTCAGAGTGAGAAGATGGTTTTGGCCACGGAGTTGAGTTCGGAAGAATCCTAGTTTGTTTTTTTTCATTTTCTCTGAGCAGTGAATAAGAATATCCTTGGCAAAAAAAGAAAGAAACCCGATCACAACTCCTATCACTTTCCTATTAGTCAATCACATCACCCACTCGTACTCTTCTTTTCTTTGAACCCATGAAAGGTCTGTCTCAAAACTTAGATTTAGATATGCAAGCACGAGATTCCCTACTTCCGGATATAGAAACATTAAAGCCATTCCATAGTACATGCCGATTGAAGGATGTGGACCTTTTGTTGGCGATGAGGCTGCAGAGAAGAGTTCAGCCATGGGCGATAGAGCTCGGGTTGGATAGAGAAAGGAAGAAGCAACAGGAGTGATGGAAACAATAGGTCGGCAGAGAACGAACAAATGCAAGATCCTCAAGAAAATGGATTAAGGTAAGGTGGGCTTCGGATTACCGAAATTGGATTTCCTTTTCGTGCCATATGTCGCTTAGACTTGACCTTTTCTCCCGCCCCCTAAAATCTTCGGCTCCTCGTTTTTATTCAATTATGAAATTACTCATTTTGATGGAGATTTATAGCATCATTCAAGTAAATACAAATTGAGATCGTAGAAACATGAGCTTGTAATATAGCTACACCTAATTCCAGACCGGTTAATGCTAGAACTATAAATAAGGGACCAAGATCTCCTATGAAATAGAAAATATTATTCAGAAATAGCATAGTCCAAGCGAACCCACTTAAAATCTTTACTGAACTATGACCGGCCATCATATTAGCAAATAAACGTATTCCTGAGCTTAATGCACGAAAACAATGAGAGATTAGCTCAAGGAGTACTAAAAAAGGTGCTAATGGCAGTGGGACTCCCGCTGGTAATAAGAAGCTAAAAAAATGAAGCCCATGTCTTTGAAATCCAACGATCGTAATGCCTATAAAAATGGAAAATGAAAGAGCCAAAGTAATGAGAAAATGACTTGTCACTGTGAAGCTAAAGGGTATCATACCCTGGGGATTACGAAATAACGAAAAAGTAAAAGTGACCGAGATGCGAGGGAAAAACTTTTGTTTAACATTTCCACCTATTTGTTCGTTTACCAGGTTCAGCACGAAATCATAAATAAGCTCTACCAAGGATTGCCATGCATTTGGCACTGACTTTCCCCCGCCCTTTTTCGTAACAACTCCAAATAAAGATGGCACCAAAACGACAGTTACCGCCATAGACAAGGATTCATTTGTGAATGATAAATAAAAGTTACCCATATCAAGACCAAATAATGGATCAATGAAAAATTGATCCAAGGGGCTTGAAATTACTGGTCCGCCGCCTCCAGGGATAACTATATCGCCGTTCCTCCATTCAGCCCCATCTAACAACTCTATTCCGTTCTGCCAGTTATTGAAACGGATACGCTGCGCCCTCTCAAATGGTTCAAAAAAAGCGTCTATTTCTGCTTGTCTCCTTCTCTTCAACGAGTTCACGTTATAATCATTGAGGAGTTTCCAGATCGAGTCTCTCTGATTCAAACCCATTATTACCACATGATTGTGATCGAAATTCATTGGAATTTCCCATCTTTTTAAGCTCTGCTCCTAGAAAGGGAGACTGATCTCAACTGGCCTCGGTTTTTCCAAGGAAACTCTATCTTTAGTAGCGATCACATGGCGTCGACCCAACGGAAAACATACTATACTACTATGAACATTTCAGAATGGAAAACGAAACTGAACACTTTCCAATACTGGTTTCGGATGGCTTATGTGCATCGATTTTTCTCAATCTTCGTAGGGGCTTGACGTATAGGTTCCCCAACCTATCCTAAAACTCTAGTCTAGTGAAGGCGGGGCCAACAAATGACCTCTTGAGTGAGATTACATCCCAGAGCCTGCCTATTCAATGCCACTCCTGGTAAGATCCATTTTCACCGATACCCGCTCTCTATATATGAGTTTCTGGAAATGGTTATCTCACAAGCAAAGAAGGAATTCAAATTCTACCCCTCAGAAGAACCTTCAAGCAGTACAACCCACAGATGATGAAGTGAACAGGACTTCTTTTCTTATATTTGCCTGTTGAACTCCGGCAGCAAGTGCCTTCCTTACTAGTGAGGTCTTGCTTTTGCTTCTTTGGTTGGTACTCTTCTATCTGGGACTGGGAAAGATCTTTCTGCATTAACGGAATTAGGCTTACTCCTCAGAAAGCCCTACTACTTTACTCTAGGCCTAGTAGTTATAGCTAACTCACTGCTATTGGTTGGGATGAATTTCCCTACCCTCGCCCTACGTGGTTTAGAAGAGTAGTATAAGTAAGGAAGCCTGATAATCATATAGGCAAAAGGCACCCTGTCCCAGACAAACCAGACAGGCAGCAAATTTCACTAAGGCAGTAAAGCATTCTGATACTCCTATACAGACAAGGCTGTAACCCAATCCGACCAGCCTCTCGGAATACCGAATAGGCAAAGTACGGAATCAAAATCAAGGGGACAAGGAGCCTACCAAGTACGGCAACAAAAGAAAGAAAGACGAGACAGCGCTACGCTTGTTCACCAAAGGTCAAGATATCCTACTTAACTTTCTTACCACTGTTTCGCATGCCCGGGACATTGCTTGCCTAATATGATAGCTTGGCCTTTTCTTCTCTGCTACCACCTTATTAACTTCCGAGAATCCTCCCCGAGAGGACAGTCCTTCCTCTCCCTTTACTAGATTAGTCTCATTCCGGCAATTCTTCTTATCTTCATTATATTATTCCCTTTTCTTCTTTTTAGTGATCAACTCATTGATTCACAACTATTCTCACTCTTCTTCATTATATTATTCCCTTCGTGTGTGCAACGAATTGCATTAGATGTTAAAATCTAGAGTGAAGAGATAGACTCTCCATATTAACGTTGTCGCTCTCTAGTCAGACAGCTAGAGCACGGTTATTACCAACGGGTAGTGACAACCATACAAGAAAAATCCCAACTAACATATATGACAGTATAGAAAGAAAGAAAATGTTAAACATGGTTTTAAACCATTTTAACGGTAAATCGCACAGGTTCAACAACAACAACGATGATTGTAAATATATAACTGTTCCTCATGATAACACACATCCTATTAGTATTAGCTTGCTAAACAACAAATGTACTCAATCTTTGGATTATGGTAATAACGGAATCTTATTTAAACTTATGGGTATATATAAGAATATAAGGAATCAATATACTTATTATGGGCGTATCTCCTCTATAAAATCCATCACTTCTCTCAATGGATTGAGTCATATAATCAAATCTTATTATGAAAAAGATGGATTGAGCGACGGGACATTAACCTGGATTTAGCCCTCCTCTCTACTATCTACTGGCTAGACCTCAGTTTAGAGCAAAGCGTGAACTCTGCTTCTAACCATCAATAAGATTGACTCGAACAAGACTGGGTTCCTATGAAAGTGAAAGGCAGGAGCTCTTGTATAAAAAAAACATCCTTTTCTTTGGGTATCTCGAATGCCAGTTCGAGGGTGTGCTTTTAGGTCTTGATCGAGAGTGCTTCCTTTCGTGCCTTGGTTAGCCGGAACTATAAATGCCGGGACTATGGGGAAGGCTCCCTCGGGCGAGATGGCTAAGCGTGTACGACGAATTCTGTCTATCTGAAGATCTGAGAAAGGCGCTGATTACAGCTCTGTCCTTGGATGGACCATAGGCCTGATGCTAGGAGAGTGTAGTTCGAGCATTCTATTGTGTGTTCGATCCGTGATACGCAAAGCAATCCCCTGTTTACTAATGATCTAATGACAGTTGATTGAGACTTGCCATTGTCGTCTTTCGAAAGCGAACTCTTATCTGGTTTCACTCGGGTTCTCCTGTCGACGAGAAGTGCTCGGTTCGGATAACTTCTGTTTCCGTACCGGGATCAGCAGGAGGGGAATTTGAGGTTCTTGGTCCTCTGCGAAATCAGTCCGCCAGCTTGTTCTTTTCTTTCCAGTACGAATAGGAAGATTTTTTAGCCCAGACCTAACACTCTCTTTTGGTTGCTTACTTCATTGAAATAGAAAGCACATCTCTAACTCCTGGCTAACCCCAATCATTCAAAAACAACTTATCGGGTTGGGCAACCAACACGTGAAATCGATGCCGGGCCACACTTCCTTCAATTAATTGTTTAGGTTTACCTTGGCAGAGCATTCGATCCAGGTGTGGGAATCATTCCCACATCATGTATTTCCCCTAGCCTGTTGGGAATGTAGGTGTCCGAGAATGAAAGCTCGGCAACGGAGCAGACCGGAAGAAGTATGTACCTCATGAAGCAAGCACTACCCAGAGCTAGTAGTATGCCCACATTTGCAGGATGAATCCCTTCACTGCCAGCTTCTCTATCGCACTGGACCTAGAAAGAGTCCAAACTGGAAGCATAGATCCTTGAGAAATAGAGCAGCTATGAGTGCTGTCCACTACCTCTAATGTTCCAAAACAGATAATCCCTCACTCGCAACAGAGACCTCACTACCGTGCTAACACCATTCATTTCCTTCTTTACTACAAAGTAAGCATCAGCAGCTGGATAGAAAGCTAAAGCATTTATTTATAGCTGACAGTTAGCGGAAGCTAGATTTCTTACATCCGGGGATATCTAAATATTGAACCTGTGATATTAAAGAATGGCAAGTCAGCGGTGAAGTGTTGACTTCAGAAACTTGAATCTTCCCAGTCCAAAGAACGAGTATCCAATGCCGATAGCTGACCTACTGGTAAATTCGCCTGCTTGTAACTGTGTATTGAGCCTCTTGGATACCCACTCAGGGTATAACCAGGTGCCAATCGCCGAAGAAGATATTAACAAGACCGCATTTAGATGCCCTGGTCCAGAGTTGGTGCCTATGAGTGGAGAGTAATGCGGTCTCAAGAATGCAGGAGCCACATACCGGAGGACTATGAATAGCATATTCCAGGGTATGGTACGCCGAGAATTGGTGGTGTACATTGATGATATTGTTATTATCCCTCAGCCCGAGGAACAACATCTCCTGAATCTGAGGAAAGCGTTCGCAGTATAAGTTTCAAATGAATCCTTTGAAATGCGCCTTTGGTGTCTCGGCTGGTAACTTTCTCGTATTCTTAGTCCGTCAGAAGGGGATCGAGAAAATTAAATATAAACTAATGGTTTGCAAAATCAATGTCTTACTGGATTTCGTCTATCCTTAGCTTACTGCCCTAAGATTTATATGCTTGGATTATTCGTAATCTACCTCGTGGTTACGTTTTTTTATCTTAGAAGGAGTTGCAATCTACAAGGCCTATAACGCCGTATCAGATCTTTCCATTGCCCTATGGTCACTTGCTTAAAAACGGAAAAGAGACTGAACTTCACTTAGGCTTTCTCGCAAGCTTATTAGAGCATTGAATTGAGCTCTACTAAGAGTAAGATGGCTTTTATTCTACTAAATCCAAAGAATGCTGGCTAGGGTGACGCTCGTGCTTCTTTCGAGTAAGGCAAACTTAGTAAGGGGGTCGTGTTATTAAGTATATTTCTTAGCTACAAGCCTGGCCTTTCACTTTTCTTAGTTCCCCTTTTTCCAACCTTTTCCATTCCATATCTCACCACTCTTCTTTCCCGGATAGGTGCAGAAGCACACACATGGGGAGTGGATTCAATTAGTATTGCGCTCGCAAAAGGAATAGGAATAAGCCTCGTGATCTAGGCATCTTTCATCCCGAGGTAGTTCCCTACCAAACCCCCCCAATCAGGATGTTACTCGAACGGAGTCCTAGGGATAAACTCTAATACCCTCGCTCGTATTTGAAAGCTGTAAACCTCGTTTAAGGGCTACCTTTATAGTTGACACTCTAGCCGTCTAGTTTTTGTAAAGCCTACGTGGCACTTCCGGATATGAATGATAGGTTTTTTCCCCTCACTAGGATAGGAAGCAAGGGTTGAAGGAATAGCACTTGGGAGCGAAGCAGAGGCAAAGGACTACGAACTCGTACCATCCGTGATAGAAGAAAGAAGGATCAGATCGTAAGCGAACAGTGGCAAGAGCGTAAGCGAGTTCAGTCATCCATTCAGCTTTTAAATCGGAGACAAGGAAAACTTCATAGAAGCGCCGCGGATCAATATAGAGATGCGAACCAATATCCTTTTCCTGGTGGGCTCTGAAGTACTCGTCTTTTGCACAAGGCCTCGTGTCAAAAAACTTCCAACCGCGTCCTCCTACCTCGCCCATTTGCGGAGATCATCTACATTTTGCTCCGTGTCGAGCTCCAGTCGGCCCAAACGTTTTCCTTCGGGAGGGCATAAAATCGCTTTCTTTCTATAGGGAGGACGAACATAAAGACGATTCAAGTAAGGGCCGAGAGCCTACATATCACTGAGATGGGCCAAGGAAGAAAAAGCACCTACTGTTCGTTAATTGAAATTTTCTTTGCTTAGCGCCCTTGTGTTTCGAATAGAAAAGCACTGGAGATATCTGTGGAACTGTTCTTAGGGCAAGCTAGCAGAAAGAAGTAATCTATCTGGTCAGCCTGGCGAAGCATTTAGGCAAATGGTCCCCAGGGGAAGGAGAAAAGAATCCTAGGTAAACAACAATGCTTTCCGATCGAAACACCCTTTTTTTCTTATGTTATGTCAATATTTTGAGAGAAAACTTCCATTTATTTGTTGAATAGACAGATTGGCCGAGAATACCATAGCTATACTTTATAGTCATAAAAACTAGAATAAAAAATCAAAAAGAAAGAGGAGAAAGAACTGGGAGTTGGCGCCTACATAACAGGTAGCTTGCTTACCAAGCCGTCCTGGCAAGCTCCTACAGTTCTCTTATTATTCTTGACTTGACTTATTAATAAGAAAACTGCTCACTAACAAAATGAAAGACGATCTAGAATCTACCCAAGAAGATAGAGAGTCCCACATACGAGAAAAGGTCACAAATGGAGTTGAACCAAGTAACATTGCAAAGGCATAATGATAGTAGGGTCGGGATATCCCCGCCCTCCGAACCGGACGTGAGGGACTCCCCTCATCCGGCTCTCTGCAGGGGAATCTCCACTCACTGCTTCCCCTAATATCCTCCCTTTACCACATCATGGGGGTTTACAGGAGATCCCAGAGACTCGCTCGGAAAGGCTGCTATACCAAACATTATTACTTAACTACAAAGAAAGAAAAGACTATAGTAGTCACTAGACTGACTATAGTAGTCCGTCCGGCTGCTCTTGCTTAAATCATTACTCTTCATTCTCCCGTGCTCTAGCAATTGCGCTCCCTAGACCACTACCATTTAGTTAGGTAGGGACAATCAATCCATAGTTACGGGAATAACGGAATGCATGGGGGTCCAAAAAAATAGAAAAATGAAGATTTTCTATGAAATCCTTTCTTTCCATAGATGTATCTGGTCTGAGACGGTACAGTACTCTACGAGAGGAATGCAATGGGATGGATGGTAGAGGGCTGCCTGCGCCCAAAAGCGATGATTCACTTGTCCCCTTGTCTATAGGGACCTTGTGGCATACAACCGCCACGACTCCTGCGTTATAGCCGCCCCTTTCTCTCTTTCTTTTGACTGCCTCGTGGACGGACGAAAGAAGGGAAGTTACAGAAGGGGGCAGTGAAGGCTCGCCAAGTAGACAGCAAGCCCCCACCCCGTCAGTCCTGTGTTGCCGTAGCGTGCCCTACTTCAATAAGGTATTACCTCGCCGAGGGGATAGGATTGGATTCATTCACTTGCATTCCTGCTAGCACTACAAAAAGCTCCGGTCTTAACGCCCTTACGGAAGCAGTGCAGCCTTTCCTCGGGTTCGTAGAGTCGGGTTTCCCGTTTACCCACAACGGAGGAGCCGCCCCCACCAACCAAAGCAGGTAGGCGGCCACGGTTCATAACGCACTCTTCGCACAACAGATCCACTTTGAAGTTGACTTATTCGCTCGGCCAATCGTCGGAATGTGTACGAGATACCATAAGGGCCCAATATCTCAATAGCACCCTTGTCTAAAGCTTCGAATGAGACTGAATATCCGAAACGCAGGAACGATCTGACTAGAAAGTCATTCAAAACTTGATCGAAGAACCAGCGTTTATTGAAGAAGCTATAGAGTCGATTACAAAAAGTACTAGTTTGAAAGGCTCGTTGGAATTGATCCGCTACGAGATTGACATTATACGCTAGAGAAGCACCTGAAGTACTAAACAGAATAGGTATTAGTTTTGTAATGGTTGGAGCAGCAAACTCGGATTCGGCAAGAATCTCATTTTTTGGTAGTACGAAGGGGGAATTGGCCCAAAAATTGGATAGGGGTAAAGACGCAGCCGGGGGCCGGCGGCTTATTCAAGTGCCCCCCGAACCGCGCGAAATGGTCGCCTATTACACGGCTCACAAACTCTGCCTGGGGTGGGGCTACCTATTATTCGTAGGCGGTACGTACGGCGCACGCAGGGCCTCGGTTTGCTGCGTGGACTGTCTATGCATTTCCTACAGAGTGTAATGGAACCCAGCTCAGCTCCGCCGAGCCAAAAGGAAAGAAAAGAACAGAACAGCCGGAGGCGAAGAGTAGAGTATAGCCAAGGGGCTTTCGTCGTCCGTAAAGGACCTAACGGAAGACCGTGCTCCGAAGTGCACTGAGAGTTTTGTTTTAAGAACACTTGGCCTTACCCCTTCGTTTTGAGCCATGTAATCGGCAAGATTGAACCGAGGCCCGCCCGGGCACCGCCGGGGGGACAACCAGTAGGCTTTCTTTCCGAAGTTTCCTCCCGGGGCCCTTAAATCATTGAATTCATAGGCATAAGGGCGTCCCAGGCAGTGGTTCATTCAATGAGAAAGAAAGACAGGAGGGCAGGATTCGTCGCGTCGGGCGAATTCATTCTGGGAAAAAAGGGGGAAGGGAGTCACCAGAGCTATGCGAAGGGAAGGAAGTCGTGGGCTGAGCCGGGGGTCACTTTTCCCGATCCATCCCGAAGGTTTTTTTCCCTCTCTCGCCCCATCATCGTACCCAGTCCTGCTATCGGCTCAGCCCTATCTATTCATCTCTATTTTTTTACTTTTCTATTTTTTGATCTCTCTTCTTGTTCATAGATCTTGAAAGCGGATCAATAGAAATTTATCAAAGGATCTATCTATAGAAAGATCTAGATCTCTATCATCATCTATCTCTATATCTAAATATGGAAGAACCCTCGAAGCCTGTCCCCGACGACGATGCCCCCTGGGCGAAAGGAAAGGGGCCGCCATTCTCTTTCTTTCCTCAATCGTTCCGATCATTTCTCTCATTCCCTTTTGTTTGTTTGGTGGGGCCCCGGGTTGGTTCGTTTCCTCCTCCTATCTACGCAATTCTCCGTCTTCGTTCGTGATCATCTTAGGCGAAAGGATAGGTATCAATTTTGTGGAGGGGCGGCTGTGAAAGGGCGATTCCCCCTTTTCCATTGAAGTAGGGAAGGGGGTGATTGATCTTTTTTGAATCAGGCCTTACTGACCAAGTGGTGGTATAAGCTTCATTGCGGATGAAAAGAAGTCCTTGTGAGCGGAGCTACAAAAGGAAGTTCAAGCTCAAGAAATCCTCTCAATAGGGATTGGGCAAGCAAGCTGTTTGTTTATTTGATCTTACCCGGTTGTGAGACGGGACGTGAAGTCAACCAAGTACATGTGTGTTCATAGTGTCCCCGGCACCTTCCTCCTAGCTGAGTATGGATGCTGAAGTTAGCTGGAGTGCGTGGTAGATGGAACTCCTATTTACCGCATTTCTTCTTGCACTTCCAACTTGAAGAGGAAGAAGCATCTCTCTTTGCATCTTCAATAGATAGGAAAAAGGATCTTGACCTGAAGCCTTCGACCAAAGAAAGGGAGAGTTGGTGAAGTCAGAGGTGTTCCCTAGATTCATGGAAGGACTTTTTGACTCTAAGGTTTAAAATTGATCGAGAAATGAATGATGAGTTGTTTAAGTTCCTGCTGAATCCACTATTATCGATGTAGGTAGAAAGGGCATAAAGCCACGGAATGCAGAAGGGAGCAGCAGGAAATAGATTTTGCAGGGAAGTGGGGCATAAAGTGTTTATCTGTGCCAAGAAAAGGCTATTGAAGCCGGCCCAGAGAGAAAAAATGGAAAAAGAGTGTCCTTTTATTCTCCCAAAAAAGGCGATCAAGTTTGAGAAGGAGATAGATAAGTTCCTTGTGGTCAAAGCTTCGGAAAACCTCATGGCGGCCGGCCGACGTGGAGTGGGAACTTCACTACTACTGGCGCGACGGATGGAGATGGCTGGCGAGGAGCATGGGGGAAAGTAGATTCTTGGTTGAATTTCAAAGCCCTAGGCTCTTGAGATGGGGTCCCTTGAAACGAATAGAAGGTTTCTTCACTTTGACCCCGGACCCCCGGAGATGGAGAACCCTAAGGATATGTTTGAGACATGGCTCAGGGTGAGAAGGTCCCCGTTCAGATGTTGGACGTGGAATCTCAATAAAGATGAGTATTCTGTTCTCAATTCCGATTGAATGGACATCTGTTTTATTTCAAGAAGATCCCCAAGTAAGGCACTAGTCTCATATTCTATGAATGCCCACAATCGCTTGTGAAAGAATCAGCTCTTCTTTGCATGTTCGCAACTGTCTTATTTAGTACTGTTTCAGATTTCCTGATTTTTTTAGTGCGAAAGAAATCGTTGTTACACAAGTATTCACCCTTGCTTGCTCTCGTAAGCGGTGCTACAGGTGGAATAAGAGCTGCTCGAGAAGAAGCTGTAGCTGTGGTTGAGCTAGTGCTTCATACCTTACTGGACAAGGAAGGAAAGGCAAGGAGGATCAGTACGGGAGAGAAAGTGATTTAAGAATGTGAATTTGATTTGATAAGTAATCAAGGCAATTAGCTTAGGTTCATCCCGAATCCATTCCATGTTTCTTAAACAAGTCCTTCAAACCATCGTGCTAACAAGCCATTCTCCTCCGAAAGTCCCAGAGCTTTTTCTGGTCCATATGCAGCCTGAACTGTGCTGCTCTCTGATTTGATTCACTTCCTTTCCATCTCCTCTCCTCGCTTTAGTAGGTTAGGCGAGCGGCTTAATACTTCTCTGCTCAGAGTCAAAGAGGCAAAGTGCTAACTAAACTACTAAGGAAAGAAATTCCATTCCCTAGGGCAGATCTTCCTCTCTCTCCCCATGGCCTTTCGCCTCTGAAAGCGTCCTTCCTTCTCAATGCCCGGGCATAAAATGTATTTACAAATGAATGTCTGGAATGACTAACCAATACATGTCGTGGAAGTGAATGAGTTGCATCATAGGTAAGTCAAAGCGCAGTCTGTTAAAACAGCATCTAGTTCCATCTTATTTTCGTTAGTTCCTTTTTTAGTCACAACCCATTCTGCTTCCGTTTGACTCGACTTCTCATCTTTGTTCAAATCCTTTCTGCAAAGCCTTGATCCCGGCTTTTCCTAAATTATTAGATTGCCTTGTTTGTCCACTTAAGCAGACAGGCAGAATGTCTAGGGCTTCATCTTATGCCGCCGGCTCTAGTTTTGTGGTAAGTCGTGAAGCGCCGGTAAAAAGAATAGTAGGCTTGGCTTTTCAGTATTGGAAATTGGAGTTACAGATTGGAATCACCACTCTTGGATTCAAAACAACCACATCAGCTTCATTTTTTGCGCATAGGGGTAGTTTTGTCAACTCGCCTGAAGACCACTGGAATCGTAACCAATACCCCTGGCCACACAATTCAAACCTACCAAACTATAGTACTTACATACCAAACCATTATCCGCCACCCCAAAACGAATCTAACCCCGGTCAAGGACCTTGCAATTGCACATCCATGCCAAATCCTATGTGGGTTGCCAATTACACCGTACAGATACTTGTGAGCAAGCCAATGATACAAGGTCCATGCCACAAAATCAATTCCAAGAACATAATAATAAGAACCCGATTTCTACTGATTTCTTAGCAACGGACCAAATTGATTATTCCAAAATTGCCCCTTCGCTTTATCAGCTTCCAGTTATAAGTTGTAACTTACTTCAAACGATTTGAGACCTCTTGATATCCAACATTGTTCTTACCAGAACCAAAGGCCACAGGTTATTGCTAATGCCTTCCACTATACTCAACCTGCATGGCAATTACTTAATCAAACTCAAGATGCCTATCCACATAGGAAAAGTTTTCAAGTCAAGAATGTCTATACTCAATTAATGAAACTCTTCAGCAAGCACCTTTCAATTGTCCAACAAGTCAACTGTCGTCAACTAGATCAATCAGGAATAAGCAATATGTCGTACCCTATCTGTCATATTTGCTTTTCGGTAAAGGGTACACACTTGTGTTTTTTTTTTACTTTTTCAATTCTCTGTCTTGCTAAACACAAATCCTTCTTTTCTTGTATAGACGAAATACAAATAAGAACTAAGTAGGTTTCGACCCATTAAAGGAGTCAATGGCACGCACACAAAGCAGGAGGAAATCGGTACCCCGCGAGGCTGGCGAAGTCGGCACAAGAAGTAGGCGGAGTAGAGGCAGCGGTTGCGGGCTCAGGTGCGGCTAAATCTAAATCAATATTCCGGGTTGGCGGAGTTGGTAGAAAGCACGGTTGGCGATAAGCTGGTACTAGTTTCATTCTTTCTATTCAAAAATCCAATACCCGGAACTGGTAAATCAAACAATGTAGGCACACGTTGGCACAGTTCTGTAAATAATAGATGTCTCATCCGGTTGAGCTGTCGCAATCAGTCTTTCTCTTCCTTTCTTAGTAGCAGATCCAACATGACTGTATTAAACCTTAAGCAATCAGGGTTAAGCTAGCTCATTGCCTGAAAGTGGAGCTCGTATTATACACCTTGACCCCCACCTTTTTTTAATCCTTCCTCCATATATATTGTTAGATAAGATAAGTCCCATAACTGCCTCATTCAGATCGATTCCAGTCGCCGCTACGGTCACATCAATCCGTTATGGCTCGGACCCTCTTAGCAGCTGGATCCTTCGGGAAGCCATAGTAGGGATTACGTCAGTACATTCTTAGGCGAGCAGTGGATTATATCACCCCTATTTTGGACCTTCTTTCTTTTTTAGGCATGGGACCAAGGTTGATCGAAGTTGAACATTCCTACGGAACCCCCCTTCAGACGACTTCTCCGCGCTTGCCCAGCACCTTTCGTTTTATGGACCAGGACCAATTTCACCTCAGACCATGGTCAAGTCATAACTGGCTGGATAACGTTCTCTCAAGGACCTGCAAAACTCTCTAATGCTGATACGTTGCTTCAGATGTGTATGAGAAGGAAGCGTCTCACAGGACTCTTAGATAGAAACCAGCATAGTTCTATGAATTAGCATGAACAGTTTATTGAACTTGGTTGCACTCGTAAAGCGAGCGTGAAGAGAGCAGCGAAAGAAGCCCACGGAACGGAGCGGTTATTTTTCCTGACTAGCAAGTGGACAGGCTCAGATGGCGTAGCTGATGTGTCATGCTAGGTATCTTTTATTGGCCATTTTGGATTTCTCTCAAGGGATTGAAGACTTTCCTCTATACTGACAGAAGCAGAGAGGCTGGTAAAAAAGAAACTACTGGAATGAAATCAGCTCCGGGAACACATGGTAATAGAACCCACTGGAGATCATTCAATCGGGCGTCTTCCACAAAGTCAAGCTAGAGTAAGTGGCGTAAGATAAGATAGATGTTCACTTTCATCGACCAATGTACCTGAAATTCCTATACGTAAAGTCGAGAGCTAGAGAGAGTAAATGAGATGTTCAAAGGGTGAAGCTAACGCTTCCCTGGCCACTAGGGAGTCATCAAAGTCTGAGTCCATACACTTGCTAGCTAATACTGGATCGTCAAAGATCTGATTATATTTCATAATACTTTCTGTCTCTCTCCTAAGGGATCCAATCAGAAGGAATTCCCTCAGTTCGCTCATGATAGTCGCTCGAGTTCCCTTTTCCTTTTTAGTTGAGTTTCGCCTCTCCTCCTTTCCTTGTCTCCATTGTGATTGATTCGTTTCTTCGCGCAAGCACTTGGTTCGCCCCTTACTATAACCATCCCACTCAATCTTTTACACCGATGTTTCGTACTCTCTCGACCAGGTCATCATAAGAAAATACTGCCAAATCTTTCCGAAATGAGAGAAGGAGGGAAGGCGCGCTACAACTAACTGCTGAAAAACGCAAGATTAGCGCTAAGAAGCAACCCTAGTTTAAGTACTAGCGTCCCACCCCAACGTTCTTGTACTTAAAAAGACTCTCCCCGCTTGCTGCTCGCCTCAGCCAGACGTGGCTTATGTAGTGGTCGGCATTCCTACGTGCTCCGACTGATCCCCACAGGAGATTATGTGAGGGGTCTTGGAAACTGTCGTGACGCTTTGGTGACGAAGGTCACCGGGGTGACTATGGAAGGATTCCGTGGTAGTCTCTGACTCCCTCCAACTCAATCAATATCAAGAACATGTCGTGAGCATGGGGTTTGGTTAGGCTTGGTTGAGTTTTGTAAGAAAAGATAGTAGGTTGAGGGGCTTCATTGATTAGTAAACCTACGGTGCTGGTAAGGTCGGGACCGTGGTCGTCCGTCTCCGCTTTGCCGGCCGATAAGATCACTGAGATTGACCAGCCAGCTGGGTAGGTTTGGCTATTCCTTTCTATTGAAAAGGAGTCAGCTGTCTGCGCGAGTCACCTTCCTTAGGCTCCGAGTCACCTTCTTCTAAGCTCCGCTGGACGACACGGCATTCTCGTTCTATAGGCCGGCCGTACTTGTGATGGTTCCCCAGGATCCAATAAATCTACTTAGGTCTACGTTGCCGCGATATTGTTCTATGGAAGCGGGTGGGCTGCTTTTTAGTTTTAGAAGTTCGGCCCGGTTTTTCCTTTATTTTTAAAGGGGGACCTTTCTAACGCATATTCTGTCGTACCGGCATGGCCCCACTGATTTGTTTTCGATCGGAGCATCAAGCAGCGCAACCCGGTTCTACTTGACTAAGCCCCGTGCTCGCCCAAGGAGGGAGTTTGCTTTACCCAACTCCCCTTTTTGATAACAAGGCAAAAACCTCCGACCCGACATTCATGAGTTTCGAATGAAGAATGAAGAGTGCCCTGCCCCTCTTTTTTTTCCCTAAATCTTGGATTTGGAAGTTGGTAAAGACCCACCCCTTGTTTAAGTCAGAATGAGTCCCCGAGACATTGGCTTCCGCCAACAGTGAACTATTAAGGATCGCATCCCGCGCATATTCCACATTATAGCCAGCAACTGATTCAGCTTCCGCTTCTGGGAGATCAGACGGAGCTCGATTAGTTTCTGCTAGACAAGGAATAAAGAACATAACCAATACGGGGAACAAGGGAATACCGGACCATATCTGCTTTTGCGCCATGACAATCTCACTCGAATTACAGGGACCTACACATATTAGTACAGTATACCGGGGTCCCCGGCCAGAACCACACGTGCAAGTTTCCCTGCATGTGGCTCGTCCGTGCTTTTATCCGAGGCGCTGCCTGCGACTCTGCATGGGAGAAGAGGGCTGAACTGCAAACTTTCGTGTTCACAGCATTGCATTGTCTAAGGGAGTAGGGTGAGTAAGCAGCGCCTACCAAGCTAAGCTTTCGTCGAAAAGGCGTCACTGCTTCCTTTTCGGCGCCCGCCCTTTATTTAGATGTTGGGGCAAGGCAAGCCCAAGGAAAGTCTAGGTTGGCGCTCCATCTCGGCCGGCATCCTGCTCTCGAGAGGGTGTGGTCCTTGAGCGAACTAGTCATGTGCTGTGTTGCCCCAACGCAGGGGCATTCGGTGAGGAGCTACGGTCCGGTGGTTGACAAGCCACTGATCGGAGGCGACTGGACTGGTTTCATCAAATGATGCATGTGGGCTGAGCCATTCCCATCCCAAGTGGTGGCCCGATTCGGCCTGGCCTGGTCGGAAAGAGATTCTAAATCTCGAATATGCGCACCAAGAATAGATATCTATGTTAGCTAGCGGGGGCGGGCTTTCCCCTGGTAGTCCCGCTGCGTCCTCTGACAGTCCGTCTCGTCTCATCTTTCTTTGGCTATACTTGTAGCCAGCCATATTAGCTCCACATTCCACCCTTTTTGATTTCTGACGAAAAAGGCAGTCATCAGTCGCCCCCTTTCCTATTTAGCTTTGCTTGCTGCCTATTATGAGAATAGGTCCCGGTTCAAGCGGCCCGCCTTTCATCATCATCTATACCAGCTGCCACGCACGATCCCATAGGAACGATTTCATCGCCCTAAGAAGCAGAACGCGCCATCACCTACAGCCCTTTCCTCTGCCGGGGACTTTCACGAAATGAAAACGGGCGGCATCATCGTATGCTCGACATTAGTTGCCCTGGTGTATATCCCGGAGTACTCCTATGGCCGATCTGTCACCCATACATGAAGGCCTTGGCCCCGTCCCGTGTGGAGAATGCCCCCCTTACGGCACGGCTTAGTCTGTTATTTTATTTTGTCAGAGTGGATTCGGACCGCCACTTCTCTGAAAGCATGGTTCTTGCCTCCCTCTCTCCTCCCTCCTTGGAGCTCGTCCATTCGTTGGGTGATCCCTTGCTCTCACGTTCGAGTGTTTGCTCGTCGTTTAGGCCGGTGAGTGACATTTTTGCTCATTGCAGTCACCTCCGGGGTTCTTCGCACCTGGGTAGTACCAGGACCCTTGTGCCCCGGACTGCACTGCCCGCCCTATGACCCAAAACTAAAAATGAGCCTTGCGACGAGACGTGGACATTCCTCATGCTGCGGTTCCCTCCGGTCCGTTCCCGGGTTGGGTTAGGGGAAGATCCGAGCGATTGCCTTCGCGGATCCAAACGTGCTCACAAGGCGCACAATAAGAATAAGACCAATAGAGACTTCATAAGGGACCATTTGAGCTGCAGATCGTAATGCTCCTAGAAAGGCATATTTCGAATATAGAGGACGTTCCCAACAATCCACGAGAATATCATACCCAACTATGAACCGTACGAGCACATCCTCTGTCACCCCCACCGCGCTTACGGCTCTATACCCCAACCCAACTTGCTCTGGCCCTGGGTCCTCCCGCATCTCTTCCTCGGTAAGCGGACCGTGGAAGCTGGGGGGTATCCGCTTGGGACTGATAGAAAACAGCATATCTTTTTTGTCCCTCCTGACCCCTAAAAAAAATATAGTTGAAGTCCGGTCGCGTCGGAGACATCTTTATCTGATTTTGAGGCTTCGTCGTCCGGCTCCTCAAAAATTCTGTTAGGATCGGCTGGCTCATCCGAAAAGAAAACAGAGACAAAACGGATTTGTTTCAATGACATATCTAATCAGACTGAAATTGATGTCGAAGACACGATCATTCACATCAATTTCAGCAGGCAGGAAGGGCGCGGAAGCTACCGTTTAACGAATGCAAGCAAGGTAGCTTGCTTACTCTCCATCTAGCGCGCGTTGGCGGCAAGGAAGGAGGCATTGGAAAGACTAGACCATACACATTAATTAGTACAAGAAAGAGGCATTCGGGAAGCGACTAGTCGCTTCTGGCGAAGCTTAACAAAGGCCGACTACTACATAGAGACAACTACCAGTCATGAGCGATAGTGAAGCCGTCAGAGGCAGAAGCTGTCGCTTGACGGACGAAGCCGAGCCGATACGATAGGCGGGCGAAGTGAGCGAGACCAAGACGGGCCAGACGTGGGGGGCCTACTATACGTATACGTGATTAGTAAGTGGTTCAAGACATCGAAGTGAACTATTGAACAGTGATCAGACAAGTACCAAGGAGCAAGAAAACGTATGCGCAGGCGCAAGGGATGAGCGCGAAATCCGTTGCTTGTTCTTTCGGTAGCCTTCTTTCATTTCCGAATTAGCTTGCGAGCAGTCCTTGCATTAGTATGAGTTCGTTGACCGCGTAAGGGCGATCCATCTTGATGACGAATTCCACGATAACGAGAAATAGAAATTAATCGTTCGATGTCTGCTCGTTCTCCCCTCTTCAATTCCCAATGAACAACATGATCTTGAGCTATCATTTGTTCAATTTGGTCGATCTGATACTTAGTTAACTCATTCATCTTGATGTTCCCACTGATACCTAATCGATAACGAAGCTGAATGGCTTTTTTCGGTCCAATTCCATCCATTTTTGTTGAGGCAATTCTGACTTGTTCATCGGGAAGTGATCTAGCTCCTGAGATATATGACATTCTTTATCCTTCTCTTTTCCTGGTCTTCTCGGCTGGAATCTACAATGGACTACAGGTCCTTATGATGAGTGAGTGGGGGTTGCTCAATTGACTACACTATTGGTGCACTCTATGCTATCTCCTTTATGAGTTTCTTCCTTTCTGAAAGTCACCACAGTGGAGAGTTACTATCGACTTTCTCCATGTGCCACTTCTATATGGGAATGTGCTAGTAAGGAAAGCCGACGTTGAAGAAAGACAAGAACTACCCACCCTATTGACTAGTAAGGAAGCAAGTCCCTATATAAGAGTTAAGCAATGACCGAAAGCAATTAACGTGCCAATAAGAGTTCCCCGACACGAACCATAAAATAGAAATACACTACTCCAGCAAATACAACTACGGAACTAGATAATCCTTTCTGAATGTTCTATAAACAATATCCTCTGGAAATGCAACTACTCTACCTACTCTATACGAGAATCTCCATTCCACTACGGAACTAAAAACTCACTATTTACACTTATACTTTAAAGTGTATTAGTCCCATGCCACTATTTCCTCCTACTCAAGCTATCACCTAGTCACGGAGTTTCACTACAGCCATTTACTCTCTGCAAGCAAGCGCACTAATAAACTGAGTAAGGTCAATGCACTACCCCATTTCTACTACAGCTAGCTATATATTATTTTATAAGGAAGCAATTTACATACACTAGATGCAACCAATGAACTACACTATCTGCTTCAACAAATATAAATATATACTATAACGTCACTCAATGAAATAGTGCCACTAGTAACTGATGTTATTAGAAATGGTGCAATATCTAGTTCAGCATTGGCTAGTCAAACTCCTGAACGTCCACCACTAGTCAACTATTTACACTACAATCGAGTGTTTTTTCCTAGAAGGCTAGTTACTTACTCTAATATCCATTAACTACAGGCCCAGCTACTATAGCTTGAACCTTACTAGACAGGAGTGGAGGACTTTCACGCTGTCAATTCAATAAATAGAGTCTAGTTGTCTGCTTATGCTCCATTCTATTTGAATGTTCTCATATCCCCGTCGTTGAAGGAATTAACGAGAAAAGGAAAAGAAGGCCGGAACATTGTCATATCTATAGCCGAGAAGAGAAGAATGATAGGAATTAGTGAAACCAGACGTGGCATCTTCTTTAATAAAAGGATGAGGATACTCAGGAGAGGATTACGATCCATACAGCGCCGATTAGACATACATATATGATAGATTTAGACAAGTTGAAAAGAAAAGCATTTAGATGTTCCAGGAAAAGATAGGATAAATGAAAACCCTTAACGACACATTTGTCCTGAATCCAATCCAACGTAACGTTGAAATCGGAATTCCTATCTCATCGTTTTGTTTCGTTTTCTTCTTCTCAAAAGCGCCTGATTTACGCCGCTGCCTTTACCCACATTGACCATTTTGGGGACGGTTACTAAACCACTTCAGAATCTTCATCATCACCGACTGGCAACGATTTGACCACAAGCAGCTTAGACATACCTTACTGCTCGAGGCAGGCTGCCCCTTTTTTGGCTTCTTCTTACTTTGCTCCTTCCTCCAGACTTTCTTTATTGAGACAAGTTGGATTTCTTGATAGATACATTTGGCCAATTCGGTTTACTCGACAGCCTGGATTTACATTTATTTACTACTCCTTGGGAGCAGACTGACGGACAATCTTCATATATCGATGCCACGGACACAGCTTCAGCGAAAGAGAACCACTCACCGCCCTTGTGACTGAACTAGATTGATATTTTGGAAATGTCTATGCCATACTTATTCTTCTACCCTTCGTGAACCGATGATCTTATGTTAATTTCAGTTTGGAGAAATATCATCTTTCCTGCTTACGAGCAAGGAGGATATATTCAGAACGTAAGCTCCATTGGGGCATTTTATCCCAGTGGTTATTCGTTCTTCCAAAGAGTTCCTACGATTTATACCGGCTCCTCATTCACTCGCCTATCAGCAGATGTGTCAATTTGCTATTGTCAGCAAAGTTCAAGACTCATCTAGAGGAGGTAAATCAATGGATACGGGTACGCCTGGTTGAAGCAGCCCCTACACTTCTATGGGTTGTTCCAGCCTCTGCTCAGTATTCCGCAATACTATCGCACAATCCTCTAGAATAGTCAGGCCATACTCTTCTAGATTGAACTTGGCCTCGCTCAAGCAATCCATGCTATGCATCACTACAGTTTGCTTCTCCATGCTGGCTTCCACCACAATGCCAAACTGCTCCCTCTGAAAAACCAAGCCCTTCTAAGCGGACAATGTATTATTTGAACTGTAAAAACCTATTCTTGCGGCACCTTCTACTTTTGGAAATGGGCAATCAGTCCTAGATTCAATAGCAGGGGGCAGCGGATGAAGTCTCTTTGCGGGCCCAGAGGGAGCAGCTAAAGCAACTGACATCGGTTAATCAATAGTAGTGATACCCACATCCCTGCCCCTATGCTTTATGCCAAGGAAGTGAGAGCACCTGGTTTGAATATGTAGGTTCGATAGGACCTGGAAGAGCAGATAGGTTTTAGTGAAAGATGGGCTTGTTTTCCAATAAGTTCTATTGCTTTGACACATTTAGTATATAACTGAATAGAAAACGGAATAAAAGCGGATAAGATAGCGTATTAGGCCGACAAGTAGGAAGCATAGCAAGTAGCAATATACAAGAAATAGGGAATGAGGGGGCGTGGAAGTCTTTAATATTGCGGTCTCTATCGTCACCTTGACGGCTGTTTGCGCCTTTCTGACCGAAATGGAAGAGCAGGTCTCATGCCTGGGAGATTTGTCCAATAGGGACATAACTAGTTGCGACAACAAGCAGCAAAACAAAGACCTTCCTCTCAGGGCTTTGTAGGAGGTATCTTCATTATCAATACTTCTCGACATCTCAGGGTAACCTGAAAATAGACATCCCTGTAGGAAGAGAACATCAAACTGATTGAATGAAAGAACCCCCACAAGTGAATCTTGATTCTTGAATTAGAAGATCAGCTAAGCCTTATTTGGTCACTTCAGGTACAAGCATTCATAGTCATTATGGGAAATTCTTTTCTAAAGGAGATGTGTATTAGTTCCTTTTCTATATGGAAAATGGAGGTCTAGCCACAAAAGGTCTTCCTCACTCAAGTAGAATTAGAGAAGTGCCTTCGATTGATTTAATATGATGGGTTGAAGGTTGGAACGAATGTATACCACTTGGAGTACCCTGGGTTTTCTTTATTGGAGCTGAGCTAACCATAGCCCAAAGTCGTATTTCTTTGGTTAAGAAGAAGATCCTAAAGGTTTCTCGATACCAGGGAGTACAGATCCATAATAGACATATCGAGATTATTGTGCGTCAAGTAACATCAAAAGTGTTGGTTTCAGAAGATGGAATGTATCATGTTTTTGGAACTAGAGAATTCATTGGATTACTACGAGCGGAAGGGGCAGGACGTGCTTATGACGAATCAATATTTTACAGGAATGTGGGACAAGAGCTTCTCTTAATACTCCAACCGAAGCAAGAAGTTTTCATCAAGAAAGGGCTCGAGAAAGCAGCTCTACACGGTCCGTATTGGTTGGTAGGCCTGAAAGAAAACGTTGTTGTATAAAGGATTAGTGGTATCCGATTGAAAAAAGTATGTGCATCCAAACAACTTGAATGGCGAAAACCTATTATAGTGAGAAATAAGATATATTATGTTATACCATAATAAAAGAAATGATTCTGATGTGAGATGAGACAATTTCTGATTCTGATGAAACAACCATCTTTTATGCAATTTCATGATTCTTAACTGAGAGTTCCCGTTCTTCCTTTAACTATCTTTCTTTTTTCACTAAAGGTTATGAATGTTTTAATAGATCGAGTCAGAATAAATCAAATCACTAATTCCAAAAAGTTTTTCAGGTTTGTGTCGTATATCAATTACCGGCAGAAGGTTCTATCGGAACAATTAGTTATTTCAAAGTAACTCGTAGATTTATTTTGGCAATAGGAGAATGAAAAAAAGATCTGGGATTGAAAGAAACAGATGGTTGAAGTCAGAGTTCATTTAGGTTATAGTGAAAAAAGAAGGAATCCTAGAATAACTCCTTACATCTTTACAGCAAAGGGCAAACACAAACGTAAAGGTATAAAGCCATCTCGCCCGCTCGTTATCAGAAGCTTGTGATTTACTTTTTCATGCAGCAAGTCAAGGAAAAAACATCTTAATGATACCTTCCCAGAAAGAGCTGCTCAGTAGCGTTAGCTGCAATAAGGGCTCGGTGTCATTCTTTTAATACAAAAGGGGTGGTATGTTATGGGTGGTCATTAGGCAAACAAAACTTCGTAAGTTAAGGTACTTAAAAGGCTAAGAAAAATAGGGCCAATTCCACTCTTCTCTTCGCAGCTGCAATCTTGAAGAAGAGAAAATTATCTACTTTGCAAACATACCTCGGTGGAATCAAATATATGTGAGGGTTACCTGATATTGTGCTCATCATTGATCAGCAAAAATAATATATAGCTCTTCAAGAATGTCTTATTTTAGCCATTCCAACTATGATACAACAAATGGTGATCCGGATCCCGCAGCTATTCTCATTCCAGCCAATGATAACGATAAAGTTTAAATTCGATGGATGGCATGAAAAGGAAATGGTTTGATTAATTAATAAATGGAACCATAGGCAAGCACCCACTCTACTAGATGCTAAACATTTCATTGCATTTTCTTGAACGAACTTTGAAAAGCCAAATTGTTAGTTCACTAGTATAATTGAAACCACTTGATGATGAACGAGAAGTAGCTCGACCGTAAAGGAAAGGAAAGGAACCCTGGTGAACGGATTGAGCGAGCGCCAGCGGGGAAATCTCAAAGAGATATTTTTTATTTTATATAGTTATTCTCTAATATTTCACCATAGAAAAGTTTCTATTTCACTGCCAATCTGTTGACAAAGCTCAACCAAGTAAAATATTTTTGATCCTGGAAGAAATAGTAGAAATTAGAAGAAAAAACTTGATGCTTGAAAGAACGGACTCATAGGGTCACTAGCCAACTTTCATAAAGAAAAGGCCTCACTGTATGGTTAGTGTTAAAAGCACTATTACACTTTATAATCAAGAAGCAAAGAGAAAATGAAGTATACAAGTTCACCATATCTTTTGATTAAAAGAAACAAGAAGCTCCGGTAGGACCTAGGGAACCTTGAAGTAACCCACTATTTTTTTGTAGTGAATATCGAATTCTAAATTTTTTGGTGTAATCAGGGTAAGCTTATGCCTCATCCTGGTTGGGAAGGTTATAGTAGCTTCAGTCATTGGAATTACTCTATTTCTATATATAGGCCTTATCCTTTTTGTTATTGCGTTATGGTAGAGGGAAAGAGAAAAGAAAGAAGAGAAATTGGGCCATGTTTCCCGAGAGAGACTGCCTTCTCTCAGGCCAGCAGTCTTATACTTATAGTCGACTGCTCTATGACGATCTGACCTCTTTCCTGGGCTCTGCTCGCTCGTCTACGCTCCGACCAATTCAGTCAAAATCGAAAAAACGATGTTTCCTTGAAAAAGTCTAAGAAATAGTAGTAGTAGTCAAAAAGTGCACTTTTCGATTTATAGGGATCCCTATCTTTATCTCTATCCACAGAGATACCTATCTATA
Source organism: Oryza sativa Japonica Group (assembly GCF_034140825.1). Lineage (NCBI taxonomy): Eukaryota > Viridiplantae > Streptophyta > Magnoliopsida > Poales > Poaceae > Oryza > Oryza sativa. The sequence goes on from NC_011033.1 coordinate 248,495, forward strand.
TAGAGAGAGATTTATCAATAAATTGATCTAGACTATCCTCTATCCGGATAGATATGTCCCTATGAGCGACTAGGCCGATCTTTTTTTATATGTTTTGGCCACGTCCGTTTCCGCTCCGAAGAGGAAGGTTTGGATCTTTCAATCTTATGTCGTGAGGGATGTGACCTATGTTAGGTCCATAAGATACCACAGCTTTTAGTGTTCTATGATTCACCTCCGAATAATGAGTAGGTAGTTCGATCCTTTTGATTCTTATCTTCCTAGTAAACGGGGATCCGGAGCAATAGGTCGAATTTCTATATAAAGAAGACTTGTAAACAAAAGGACTTATTGCTCTTTTTCGGTTTTCCGCTTCCCCTATTGTTCTTATCAATTCCTCTTCCTCCTTCCTTCTTTTCAATAAGAAGAAGTATTTGAAATGAAACAAATTCCTCTTCATTCTGTTGTGCTCAGCGAAGGAACTGCCTAAGCATACTTTTGCGGATCCAAACTTCTTTGTTCTTTCTAAGTCTTCTTCTTGCATATAAGAACGCAACTCTTGCAAAAACCAGGATTTGAGTAGTAAGCGGCATACCCTCTGAGTTGTGAGTAAGCGGAACCATTCTGTTTTTGTTTTTCTCCAGATTCTGACCGGTAGTAATTTGCCTATGATTTTTCCAACTGATATGTCGATATAGAAAGATCTCCTTATTTCTTCACCGCGGGTTCTCGCGTCATTTTCTTGAAAAGATATTAGATCACCGTGGGAAACTTTCAAATGAGTAATGGTTACCAGTCCATTATTCAAACAAACCCTTCGATGACTTATCGGCTGCCTTGCTTGAGGAAGAGTGTCACAAAAATGGAGACGAACCGGAATCACGTCCGATCTTGTTTCTTGATTGAGTAAAAAAGGGATATATGAAGTTCGTTCTCTTCCTCTGTGCATCTCCCTTATGGGTAAATCCCCATAATAAAGGGACAACTTTCGTGTAGTTTGTGATTTGATGTTACTGTTTAGATTTTCTCTCTGAGAAAGATTTCTTTTAATGGATCTCCTCTTGTTCCTCAATCTTCGGAGAATGCGGCGTTGGATTAGAGAAAGTTCTCTGTTCCGAACATTTCCTGGAAGTAGACGACACGTTTTAAATCTTAATGCAGGCATGGCATATTTCGTTGAATCAGTCTTTTTCGCCACATCGCGTATAAAGGGAATCGAACCCAACTCTTCCACTCGCCGCCAATGCGGAAGGATGCCGCCGAAAAGAAAGGAACGCTCGCCAGAATGAAATACTTCAATTAGGATGAGCTACTACATATCGTTCTGAAAGGGGCCTGTGAAACTGAAGCAGTTCCTGCAACCATCAACGAAGTCAAGACATTACCTATAGCAAGAAAGACTACCGATAAAGAAGAGCCGAAGCCCTACCTTGTTCCTGCCATCCCTTTCCATTCCAACTTCATTTTTATCTATCTCACCTTTCATAAGCCCATTCAATGAGTTTTCGGGACATGGGTCAAAGCGATTTGTAGACCAATAGCAAAAGCAGCAACGATTCGATGCTCGAAAGCGGATGGCTTCCTTACGAAAAGAGTAAGAGCGCATTAATGGAAAAAAGAGGAAATCACGATCCCGGTAGAGGGAGGAGTCGGGGGACATTATGTGGAAGTTGGGTCACATCGTGGATGTACATAATAGGAGATTGATCTCTTACTCTTTCACCCCGAAAACCTTCTCCCCAGCTCAAGATCACTTTCTTCTTTTTCTGGAAATAAGTAGATCCTTTCACTTTCATGACAACTGACTTTAAACCCATCTTTCTGGCGGATCGCCCGACATGTTCCGCAGTTGCTTCAGCAGCATATCGAGAAAGACGAGACCGCCCTTTTATTTACCCCAAACAACCTGCGGAGGCCCCAGTCTTTTTATTCCCCCTAGCATCTGTCACGGTCACAAAGGTCTTATTTTTCATCAGTAAGACATGGATAAAATCTCTCTTCTTTTTCCGTTCACATTGTTTATATTCCTCCGAGATGCTCTGTACGAAGTTCTTGAATTTGAAACTGCCTGCACCCGCAAGCCCAGGCCTATCAGTCTCGGCCGTTGTTTTTTCCTGGGGCATCCTATGTGAATAGTGTTGACGAATCAATTGATTTTTGTAGGCATCATCCCTCTTTCCTATGTCCTTCCCCCCTTTACCTTCTCTTTCTATTCTATAAAAAGGCGAACATCTAATCTAGGCCCGGTCGCCTTTCTATGAAGGCGAGCAGCCCAGCCCCCTTGTTGAAATTTTGATATTAAGGAAGCCGTATTTCGCAATAGCAGCTCCGAGAAGCTGGGCTTAGGGTGCGCCTCCTGCGGTCGTTTCAGTGACTCAATTGGCTGGCTTCCCCCAGCTCAGACTGATGCCGCCACCTCTCCCAGGACCGGAATGATTATCCCTGCCCGATGGGTCTACATTCATCCCTGAATGTCGTCGGGTACTCTTCACTTCCCCGCCATTCTTGTAACCGTCACCTGTAATCCGCGCAGGTGTGTCCGCACCCCCTGGAGTGGACGAGAAAGAAAGGATTTTATCCCGCCCCCCTGGTTCCAGACCCAGGAGTTCACTTTCCCGTATGAGCATTCGGTACATATATAAGTCAGTGGAAGAGTCAAAGGGTCACCACTACTGAGGATCCCCCCCTTATCTTAGAAGGGTCGTCTGAGGGTTCGCCGCGGTTCATTGCTGTGCTTACACACTAGGCTACCCTTCCCCGAAAGCTCCGCGGGACCACCTATCACTAGTCTTCGGCCGGAGGGGTTTATTGCACAAAAAGGCCGGGACGCAGGCTCCCGCAGAGGAAAGCCCAACGAATGTCAGATGCAAAGCCCCGCACCTCATTAAGATCATATTGGCATACTCTCCCAAAAAAAAAAGAGCAGACCCCATTGAAGACGGGAGTGAGGTACAACAAGGCCATTTCCGTCCACCTTCTCACGGAGCTGTACGTGGACGTTACCGCTCATACAGCTTCCAGCCAGCAAGCAGTTAGCTTTCCTCTAAAAGTCATGGAAGTGTGGATAAATCGACATCAAACTCTAGTCGACAGAAGGTTTTTTTTGGTCTGCCAAACCAAATTCTTTTCTTATTAAAGCCTTCTCGAAAGAAAAGGCCCCTATGAATACTAGTCCACTTGTAATACGTAATTCTTGGCTTGGGTCCCTACTTCTCAAGAAAAGAAAAGTCAACTATCGCTTTCCCTGCTTTCAGGAACTTCCAACTAGTCACTTCTCGCTTTTGATCTCTTCCGTTTCCCAAGTCCGCTAACCCGCTTTGCTTTCCTGTTTCCTTTTACGAAACCTTCATCACTACTTCTCCTTCACTGAAACATGCTTAAAATGAGTTTAAACTCACGTTTAAACAATCAAATGTACAATCTATCTTCTTATCCCGGCATCTTACTTACTATTTTGAAAACGACTACTCTTTCCTTGCTGGTTCTGAATCACAAGCAAGCCTAATAAGAGTTCTTTCTGCTCCTCTTTCTACTAAAGACTTTGCATTGCTTTGTAGTCAAAAGCCGTACCTATATGCTCCATTTCCCTTTCTTGGGCATAGAGAAAGCAATACATTATATTTTATTTCTTTTCCATACATGACTTTAGCCATTTGGCTTGGTTTTCTGCTTCGTGCTTATGCATTATCATCCTAGAAGATGGTTTGTGCTAGTATTGTGCAAGTGCCTTTCTCTTTTGTAGATGGAGTGGAACTACACAACTCTCCTATATCCTCTTTTCCGCGATCAAGAAGTTGACGGTATGTAGGCTCATCTACCCAATGATTGTTAACCGTCTACTCCAGTAGTTGTTCGGTTCTTAGTCGATAAGTCTGTCTTCTGTCTATTCTTCTTCGAACTTTCTGTCAAATCAAGCAATTCCAATTTAAAATTCCAAATCCCACCCCCAAGCGGCGATGATCCGTACATCGAACGCCTGTTTTGAGAAGAGGGCATTGCTAGGATGGTTTGATCGAGGGTCACGACCTGAACTATCTTTCGTTTTGTTATTCAATAGGCAAGGGAATAAAACTAGAATTGAAATGTCAATAAAATCCCGAAATAAGCATATCATGATCATAGGACGGGAAGGTTATGCATAATATCAAAGTAAAGTCAAAGTTTACCAAGAGGTAAGCCGGAATCCTTTAGGTTCGCTACGATAGTTGTTACTCACTGGGTGGGTCAACTAGTCATGGTATAGTTGTTTACATGGTAGCAGGTTGGTTCGACAGAGCAGAGAAAGAGATTCTGGGTCATCCCCATGAGCTGATACTGCTATTGTTTGGATCGCCTTCAGGGCAGCTAACTAAGGATTATCGGGATGAATTCCATTCCAATTGTGGGTTGAGAAGGATGGCAAGCTGGTTACTCAAATTGGAGATACCCTGCTCTAGGAATGAAAGGGTGAATCACCCCGGAACGAGGTAAAGGGCTAGATTGAGAAAAGTAGTATACTTAGTTAGGGTCGGTTTGAGTAAAATAAGTGAGTGGGACTCGCGAACTGGACAGTAAAGTGACAATAGGGTGGTCACTCGTAATACTATTGTTAGGGAAAGCCTACTAAAGTGGTCAACTAATAAATATTGTCAATAAAGAAAGGACTGGATCAGAGAAGTATGATGTATTCCCCTTCCCTGGGTATCACGAACGGGGCATCACAACCATCATTCGAGGAATATTACCATTCCGATACTGGCATCCGGAGTCCTCCCTACTGATCCTTCGGAGCCGGGGTGCAAAGGAAGCAAGAGCACTGGGAGTACGAATATCCTTAGTCCGAGGAAGGGTGCTATATCGGTGGTGCAGTTCTTACACATCATTATATCCATATTGGAAATCAAATAATCACCTGGCCCACCCCGATTCTCGAGAATAGAAGAGCTGACTTGCATTCGAGGGTAGTGTTAAGCAACTTCCGGATATGATCGATAGGTTTCACCGTCAAGCAAAGCAAATAGGAGAAAGAAGAGAAGTAGCACCCGCTGGGCAGGATAAGTATCTATCAGTTGGCCATCGGAGCCTAGGCCGGCAGAGACTATCCATAGGTTAAGTTGGTTCTGGTTGGAGGATTAACCCTCTGATTGTGATGCTTGGCTTTTGGGCCTCGGAAAGGAATCAAACTAGGCAAGCAAGGAGGGGATAAAGGACCACGGAACGAGGTAAAGGGCAACCCCTTGACCGAGTGAAGGCGAGCCCGGATTCAAAGTAAGATGGATTGAAAAGACTCCTAAAACTGCCCCCGCTGGGGTAGGTAAAAAACCTTTGTCCATGGCCTTACCTTGTAGGAAAGGATCGCTCGCTACTGGTAACCGTTAATTCGTAAAACGTATGTTTCGTAGGAAGCGGAATCCCGAGGAAGCTTTGACTCGGCTTATTTCATTGACAAGTGAGGGCATACCTCTCTACTCAAATAGATACTAACTAGAGTCTATAATATCTAGTAACTATCGTCTATTTCCTATTGGCTTAGCACTTAAAGTAGGGAAATCTCTCAGGGTTATCCCATGGATACTATTTGTATTTTGACTGTTGAGTACAGGGAATTCCATCCTAGAAACATACCATCTAACAATATAGTTTACTGTTCCATTCTGATATGAGAGTGAGAAAGAAGGGTTCCCCGATAAGGAAGGTTGACCCGATACCCATAACCTACAGAGAGCGAGTTCAGTATCCGCCTACAAAGAAGCAACTAAAATCCTGACTGACAAGGTTTGAGGGTATCTAATAGCAAAAATCTCCTTCTAACAAGACAGGGTATTCACTACTGTAAGGTACTGAGAGAACAGGTACTTAGATCACAGACTTTGACACTTCTTCCTCCGCCTACCTCCTTGTGAGCAGCCGCTTTTTCTTCTTTCCGTGGAGAAACCTAGTAACTTGGTTTTATTTTCCAACTCCTACTTTATTTGCCGCCTATTCGCTGGCACCAGTGACTTAACCAGTTAAAGCTTCTTTTTTTCATTTCCAGGATCGGCCTACTGAGGACGTAGCGAGATTAGGACTTTTGCCGGTATATGATCCTACTTTTTTTCTTAGAAAGCTAGGACCTTTTTAACATAAAAAAGTAAAGGTTAGAGGGTAGCCTACCTACATGGAATTGGAAGAGAAAATAGGTTTGAACCCCACTTCAAAAAGGGGCCGTCTACACCCCCACCTCCTTTGGGGATCCCTACTTACCCGAGCTTCCGGCTTTGGCGAATCGTGAATACATGTTAACCAGAAGAGTCCGACTTGCTAAAGACCTCCTAAGGCAGCTGCAAGAACAGAGGGAGGCTCATCTGCCCCCACAACAGGGATGGAAAGGTATCGATCGACCATGAACTTGTCGAATTTCTTTGACCACTGCCTCGGAGCCCATACAAGCTCTTCTTCAACAACCATATGTGACCTTCTTTTCCCCGAGTTTCGAACCCCTCGGGTTGCACCATGTAGATCTCCTCCTCCTCGTTGTTGCCGTGGAGAAAGACCGTATTCACGTCTAGTTGAAATAGATGCAAGTCCTCGGCCGCTACTATACCGAGAATCGTCCGGATGGTTTTGAGCTTGACTGCTTACCTGAAAGCATGCGGCACTCAACTCAGCTGAAGAATTCACTTCCACCCGGGTTCTTCGCGAGACATAGGGCACTTTGGCGGCTATCGGTGAAGAGTGTGCACCGTCCTTGGTCCTTCCCCATTTCCTTTTGATCGTATTACGCTTGACTCGCTGCAAAACATTTCGCTTTCTGCGCTCGCTCGTACGTGGTTTACACTCCTTGCCTTTCATCTGACTTTGCCATCGGGCAATTGTTTGTTTTCAACTGGATTGGATTCCGAACCAAGAAAGATAGGCAACTTTCACTTGAAAGAAAGGAGCTTCAGAACTATTGTATTCCACCGAATAAGAATAAGAGCAAGAAGGGGCTATCTTTGTGAAGGGACCGGCACCAGAAAGTAGATCATATGGCCTTTCTTTCGCCAAAAAAAATAAAGTAAAGCCCCGGCCCAAGAAATGCAGCAAAGCAAGTCGTCTTTGGTTTGGAAGAGAGGATGTGCTTTCCGCATTGAAGTTAAGGATTGAATGAATTAATTGTCCGAAACCCTACTTGTGAATGAATGTCTCCTGTCCTTTGGCATCCCAGTGAAGAAGTTGACTTACTTCCGAATGAAGCGAACTCTGAATAAGGTTTTCAGATCGACCAAAAAATATATTATTTATTGTAAGTGAACGGAGAAAAAATCCAAAGTCTTTTAAATAGGACGGACAGGCTGCTCCCTCTTGAGGTTGCAGGATCTGTAGTGACATCTTCTCCTGATGTGCAATTGGAGGCACTTGTGCTAGTTGCTGCATCTTCACCGATATCATTTATATTTCCATCTTCCTGCACTTGGTTGACAAACCCTGAAACCATAACACAGATTTCAATCTGCTCTTGGAAATCCTCGAAACCCATTCCATATCCAATCTTTGGACTACCACCCATATCTCCTACTATCGACCCACCACTGGATAAGCGAAGAAGTACTGCGAGGAGTTTTCAATTCACTAGCCGAACAAAGATCCTTCAATGCAAAGGAACAAAAGGGTATGGGATTCTCATGTCAAAGCATTCATTGATAACTACTACTTCTTTGTTTCATGTGTTGCATCCAAAAATGGTTAATTAAGTAATAGCATTTATATTACCAATTTGCTTTCAACTCTTATTGAAAAAAGCTCCGACCTTGGCTGTTTAGCAGTACATCCATAACTCCGAGCTTGAAAGTTTAGCAGTACACCCATAAGTGAATCCGGAAGTAACGTAGTACAGGGCGTAGCTCAATCTTCTCTCGCTGGATCCCAACCTAAAAGTAGCTAAGAGTTTTCCGGGCCTAATCTAAAAGATAGCATAGAGTTGTCAGTTTAAGTAGCTCCCCTTTTCCCGAGTGCGGGAGTCAGAGCATCCATTTCATTCGTTTAGGTGGGGAAGAGGAAAAGCTAGACAAGCTTGCAATCGATCAGCTGCAAGTTCTTCGAACTTATAATAGCGGGAATCTGGTCATTGATCCAAAGCTCACAAAGAGATAACAAACCAAACAATTCATAGGAGTCCCCCACTAGTGCCGGTTTGACATCCACTCCAGCAGCGCACCAAGAGAATCAAGTCAGTGGTAGTTATATAAGTCATCTCCGACGAAACAATCATCCACTACTTCAATACTGGCTTTTCGCCCCAGGCCTCCCTCTTTGGGAGCAGTTCGTGTCGTAAGATGTCAGGTTGAGTCCGCCAACGAACGCAATCCCTAGAATCTGTTTTGATCTTATTATTTGCTTTCAATAAGAAGCGGGAGATAAGCCTTCATGACTGCAATTTCCAGCCGGGAAAGAAGATCAAGGCCACTGCTTTTGAGCCGGTACCCACCAAAAATCATATAGAGTGTAGTTTGTCAACTCAAACTTTCCTGGCTTCATTTCCCATTGTCATTTCTTTTTCCAAAAACTCATTTGCTAAGTAGAATAGTTAAAATTCATGCTCTGCTAGAGCAAACACACTTCTCGGGATTGATGTCGTCTCCGTCTACTTTTTCTCTTAACTCACTCAGAGAGAGAGGCCGCCAAGGATAAAAATTATTAAAGAGAGTACCAGACAAGAGGTAGTTGTGTGGTTCTATTATTCGTTCAGTGTATTATTCGGGAATTGGTTTGGAAAGCCTTGGTAGTAGTGCACTCAAATCGACATTGAGATTGGGACATAGCCGCCCAACGATTAGACCGACCGGGGGATTGGAAGATCTGGAACTTTCCTTTGGCCAACTACAAGCAGTTGATCAATTTCACCATTTCTTTCATTCCCTTTTCTTCTTTTCTTGAGTTTATTCACGAGTTGATGTCATTGCTTTATTTAATGGGTCTCAGAAGTTTTTTCAATAAGCTTATCTGAGATAGGCATTTCTTGAGACTAGGCTAGTGCATTGGTATAGAGAGTAACAGTAGGGTAAGTAAGACAGTAGTGGGAGTACTTAGGATTGGTATTTTTTCTTGGGAATTCAGTAAAGTTTGTTGTAGCACTTTTCAACGAATGGATGTCCTCTTTTCTTCTTGTACGGCCCTGGGAGAGGTCTTTTTTTGTAACTAGGTCAGCTACTCAACTCATATAGCCGTGTTTTTTCCTCTATTTCAACTCCCCTTGTACCGAGCTCCCAAAGCTTTCCTTCTGTTTTTCCGCGGGCGGGTCTGACTCTTCGATACAACCTATGATTTGTGAAGCTTTCCGCTCTAAGGCATTTTGAAGATATGATTGCGAGAGCTTTCTTTCGGCTAACCCTATCTATCTCCTTACCCTGTAAGAAAAGCAAGGCGCCCTCCAGTCTCGTTCGCTGGGTGGTCAGAGTACAGCTTCGCCTTCTCCTCGGGCGGCAACTTGAAAAACTCCATTCCAATCCCCAACACTTTCCTCAGCATCTCCTCTGTTATCCCCTTACGATCTATGCACATTAGAAAAAAAAGTTGGAAAAAAAGCATGTTATCTCTCATTTTTCGTCGGTAAGATACTTGTACATAACAGACTAGCAGTACCATAAGCAGCAGGCTTTTGGACACAGTATTTTGAGTAAAATAGGGTAATACCCCATACCAGCATGAAGCCATTTACACAAAGCCCATAATTTGGTATCATGCCGGTACCAGAGTCATACATAAAGGTCTGTCTTCTCCTTCTGCTCGAAAGAGTCTAATGCTACATCCTTTCACTCATGTAGATTGTCCAGCATTTCATTTGACAAAACTCCTTCTGATCTGAGGACGACGAAGTTTATGAAGCTGCCAAGCAAGATATTGATGGAATCTCGACAACGGGTTCTTATGTATGATGTGTCCATTAGGTCTCAAATTATCAACACGGAGTGTACACAGAGTTATGTACGAGATAGTAGTCCTTCCACACAGCCGTCAGTTAATACCATCAATGATTCTGATGAGAGTTTCCTAGGTAGGAAGGATTCTGACTTTCACAGCCATCATTTGAATTGGGTTTGAGGAAGGTGAACAGGGGTGGTCGGGTCATCTTTATTTACGCCATGCGTACCAGTTGACTAGGATAGAGACAAAAGATGTACAAATATGTCCTAAAAGTGAGTCAATGGCATGCCACATGGTGGGAAGTGTATGTAAACACCGTAGGGAGACAAAAGCAAGCAGAGAAGGCGCCAGTGGCGCATGACATATTTTTACAAGTGTATAAAGTCTAGAAGAGGGCGGGGGAACATACTCTCACGTTCTCCGAGTGGGTACTGCACCGAGTAAAAAGGGTACTGGTCGACACGGGTAGCCCATTTCTTGCATAAAGAAGTTCTCGAACGAGACGATAAAATCTTGTCCCAGGTTCGAACTTCTCTCATAAGCTTTACCGGTTAAACCTTATAAGCTTTGGGTACCATCTTCCAGTTCAGTTTTGGAAGTCTCCGAATGTGGCCATAGCGACCGTCAATGGTGGTGGACGCCGGCCTATCATGCAATATTAGGACGAGGAAGGCTGAATGCAATCGAAGCTGTAGTTTCCACCTCTCACTTGATGATGAAGTTTCCCACGGGTTTAAAAAGGACAGCAACAGGTAGCGAGGGATTGTTACCTAGTTGCGTTAAAGGGAAAAGGGGCCATGTGGTTATCGAATAAACCATCACCCTTATCATAGAGATAGCCACGAAGAGGTCTGACTTTATATCCAAATATATCAGCATATTGAAGTTTCTCTGAATAGTAAACTCCGATAAACCGGGGAAAATAAGCAATCCAGTCTTTTTTATGATCGATATGGAAGGAATGGCTTATTCATTGTTTCAGGACAGTCCACATATGCCTCGAGAAAGCCATACAGTTCCTCTCCCTGTAAATTACCATCCCATTTAGCTGCACCTATCGGCATTGGGGATGATTTCATTATAAACGGATACAGAGAGCGAACGTCATAATAGAAAAAATTCTCACAGCTTATACACATCCGCATGACCTCCATAGTCTCCCCTACGAAGAAACTCATCAGCAGTCCTATGAGGAATTGCTATAGGTGTACTCATCTCATCATAATAATCCTTCCTAAAGATGGTTAGCGCTAGAGAAGACAAGGTCATCATCCTTGTAGTAATATAAAGCTCGTAAAGACTCCAATAGATATTTTGATCAGCATAATACCACCCAATATGTCTTGCTTCTCTACCAATTCCCTCTTCCTAGACGCGAAATTATCCATAACTACAGACGTATGATCTACTTCACCTTTACTGCCGAGCTCTGGGCAGAGACTTTGACCTAAAGAACTTAAAGAATCTGGGAGTAGCTTCAATGAATCACGAAACACCATCCTCCTGAGTAGTCCCTTTGGCGACTAAACGCGCTTTGTACCGCTCAATCGTACCGTCGGACTTGCGTTTGGTTTTGTAAACCCACAACCTACCAATTATATTGTAGTTAGGACTAGGTGGTACCAGTACCCAAGTGCCATTATTTGCAAGAGCTGAAATCTCTGAAGCCATAGCAGAGCGCCACTGTGGATGTTTAACAGCCCCTGAATAACATGTTGGTTTAGTCTCTTGATTGGAAGGAGGCAATGGATGCAGGGTAGATGAGTAGGCAATGAAATCAGGGAATTTCTGAGGTTTCATAGTGCGATCTGTGGTTCGAGTGGTCATAGAGTGTGTCGGTTGTTGAGAGTGTTAAGGACATGGGGAAGGAGGAGGTGGACGAGAGGAATTAAGAGGAGAAGCAGAGACTGAGGAGATGACTGGAAGAGTTGTATGAGAAGATGTTGAAGTGGAGTAAGTAGTGGGTGTAGTTTAAGGCACAGATTGAAAAGGAAATGTAGATTCGTCGCAGAGAACATGCCGACTGATGTAAATGGTATTGTTGGCCAGATTGAGACATTTGCTTCCTTTCTTAGTATCACAATATCCCACTCACTCGCTTTGGTTAGTTATAGTCAATCCATACCGCCTTCCTAAGGTTAGATCAGATGGTTCTGAATAAAGAGGAGGCTCGGGAGAGTAACTCGTGTCGTTCAGTTGGATTCCTGGTCGGCTTTGTCCAAACAAATCACTCCTTACAGAGGCGAGGGGAAAGAAGGCAGAGCGATAGGGATAGGCAGAGCAAGAGCTCTTAAAGTCTACCCGGGCTAGCTTCTTCATTCTTCGATCAGGGGCGGGCTTCTTCCCTTATTATATACGATGACATAGATAGAGCCTCCTTCTTTGATCCATTCATTGATAAAGTCTTCGGGGGCAGTTTACCTTTTGAATCGACAGTAGAGTAGGTTTGCTCTTGCTTTCTCAATCTTTCCCTATGTAGTAGATCCGGCTTTATTCGGCTAAAAAGAGGCCGTCGTATCTGCTCGCCCCCTTCTTCATTCATCCAATTAGGTCAGAATGGATCCAGGGAACCCGGCTCGGGAACTGCCCTGAGAAAAACACAGTAAGAGAGTCCAATCTCTGAAATATAGCATTTTCTCTCCTAAGTACCTAAGTAGTAGTAGAAGGCTTAGTATCTGACTTGATCCAATAGAGTCAGAACACACTGTAGATCCAGATTCCACACCTTGCTGTGGACTGGGGAGAGAGCAGCTCTGCGAAGCTGGGCGTTCTGTGTGATTATGGAGGAACTGTAGTACTCGCCCCAAAATGCAAGCCGGGATAGATGCTTAAAGAAAGGGGGAGCGGTGGGCCTTCAAAAAGGAGCGAGGGAGTGATGGGCAACCTTAGTCTATATGTTGCTCGTGAGCCCCCAAGTACCAGTCTCGCAACAGTACTGGCGTTAAAGGATCGGTCCTTCACTTGCGGGTCGTTCGCGAGTCGAACTCGCTCTCTTGCCACGCCTTTGACTCACGAACTCGAGTCGGACTCATTCACTGCTGACTGAGGATCGTTCGTTCTTCACTCTCTTGCTATTACCCGCAGGGAGCGCAGCAACCGACGGTGCATATTATCATATAGAAAGAAAAAGAAGCGAAGCGTAGCGATTCGTACTACCGGAAAAGTGTCGCTAACCGCTAGGCAATAGAGTCAGCTTACGGGGTGGAGCGCAAGCAAGCGTAGCGAATCACATAGAATTGCCCCTACCTGCCAGCGCGCAGATAGATAGGGCGGGCGAGCGCAGGGATGGATGTCTGAGCGGTTGAAAGAGTCGGTCTTGAAAACCGAAGTATTGATAGGAATACCGGGGGTTCGAATCCCTCTCCATCCGCGAGGTCATAAGTTCTCTCTTGCCTTATCTATAGATAAGAACGAATCTCCTCGACTCGACTGATATGATGGATGGTAGAAGGTTGAGGTTATTGTGTGTTGATTTAGTTAGGACTTTGTCTCCCTTTCGTTATCTTCCGCCCCGGGACCTGTGGGAGCTAAGTCGAAGATCTCGGTGTCGTCGTGAGTGGTTGATAAACAGCGATTGCAGTTTGATTTAGGGAGTCCCAACCCTGTGAAGCTTAACAGACAAAGAAAACGATAGAGACTTCCGGGTATTGGGTGACGACCTTAATGAATCAAGTATTCAGGTGGCAGAGTTATTAGCTACATAAGCGCTCAAATTCCTGAATACTTATTGCCCTGGCTTCTATGATCAACCCCTGGCACATTTAGGTTTTGATCTGAGGCTATCCTGGTCTGCGGGACCCAACACAAGTATTCATCCTTTCCAATCTGAAAAAGGTGTTGCCGAAAGCTTACCCTCTTCCACACGGATGCTACAGCCGCTATCACTTTTGCTGGGGGGGAATTACAGAGTTCGCCTCTCGACATCTTGTTTGGTAAACGGAATTTGGACCCAGGCGCCCTATTGTTGCCTAACCGTTCGGCCGGGGATGTCGGATGCGAGATCTTTAGCTACTTGTATCAATTTGCCGCAGTGTGCTTAGATACAATGCGCTGGCAGCTGAGGCTTGGCAGGATGGGAGTTAATTACGGTCGAGGGAGCACGAAAGAGTTTGTTATTCGCTATTGGCTTAGTACGGCCTATACATAATAGGGCCATGACGGTTTTGGCAAGGCCTTGAACTTCATATATCCCTTTTTTACTCAATCCAGAATACCGATAAAGTCAGATTGAATCATTTTTTCGAGCAAGAAAACGGATGCGCGTGCTAACGCTTTCGCGCTAGTGCGCTCAATCCGTTGCTTGTTTGGGGACAGAAAAAGTTCCGTAATCGTCCTATTTTTTCGTTGCATTTCCTTGTTTTTAACGGAAGCGAGAAATGCGTAATTAATATATAGATGTGATGATTCCATGAATCTCTGAAAAGGTAGGGGTCAAGGACCTTATGGGACTGCAATCGTGCCTGCCAATTGGGGAAGGACGCGGGCCTGGCAACCGCTCGGCTCTAGTAAGGGAAACAGGTATGTCTCACATCATTGCTCGAAGACTGGAAAAACTGCAAGTTAGCTCAGTTGGTTTAAAACGGCATATGTGAGTGACGCGAACTAGCATTTTGAATTGAGAAAGCCGGTGGCCGGGGTGGTCTATGTTGTTATGGTATCTCTCTTTAAAATCGAGATTGTGTGGGTGTTCAGTCTACCGCTCATGTTCGACGCTATTATGGACCGAGAAGAGGAATCAACGAAAAACCCAGGAAAGAGCTGCGAAAGAAAAGCGTGACGAGCAAAGTCAAGTCTCCACGACTCGACATGTTAGAAGGAGCTAAATCAATAGGTGCCGGAGCTGCTACAATTGCTTTAGCGGGAGCTGCTGTCGGTATTGGAAACGTCCTCAGTTCTTCGATTCATTCCGTGGCGCGAAATCCTTCATTGGCTAAACAATTATTTGGTTATGCCATTTTGGGCTTTGCTCTCACCGAAGCTATTGCATTGTTTGCCCCAATGATGGCCTTTCTGATTTCATTCGTTTTCCGATCACATATTTCTTGGTGTAGATATCTCTCTTTGCAAATAGAGATACCGAGGCCCCCCAACCTACTAGTTGTTGGTGGGGGAAAGAAGAGTGGGAACGTGGGCTTCTTTCACAGTGCGTACCTCTCTTTCTCTTCTTTCTCGCTCTGTTCTGGAAACTAACTACTTCTCCGGAAGCAACGTCAACAACTTATGCAAGACTCCTTTCGTAACTACTTTTCGGTAGAAATACGGACTTCTTCCTATCAAACTGCTTTTGCCCAGCAATAATAGGCAAGACTTGATTCAGGTCAATACAATACTCTTCTTCGAACTTGTAAGCTTGGGACACAAGCGTAAACTTTTTCAAAAGTAAGACCAGGTACACTGCTAAACATAAGTATAAAGAGGTGGAAGGCCGGCTGTGCTTGTGCTCACCTACAGGTCTGTCCTAGCATACAGTATAGAAAAAGACTGTCTCTTATTTGTGATTTGTCTGAATCAGCGTATATTAACTAATACTACTTTATCCAGTCAATAATTAATTGAAAGGTCGTCTTTAATTAAAAAGTGCATAAGCAAGCAAGGAACGGAAGGCATGCTAACTACACTACTAGAGTCAATACACTACAAACCAAACTACTTGAGTAAGAATCTATTCTTTTTGCTTATTCGTAAGCGCATGAAGAAACTTATTTCACTCTAGCAATGAGCATAAATAGTTGACAACATAGTTGTATTAATTCTTATTTTCCTCTTCCTACTACATACACGGCTATAATCGTTATATATTCTCTTCTTTTCTTTAGACTCTTCTTTCTGCATCTCTTTTCTTTCCATTGTGAGTAAAAGGGGACAGCAGTGGGTCAAGTATGTTGATTGGTATCATACTGTGGCAGTAGATCCTGGTGTCTTTCTCTCAGCTTTCAGAAGCACCTTTCGTGCTCTCGTAGCTGTAAGGAAGGCAAGGAGAAGATCCGCATATTGTCTTTATGGGTCCTCTTTATGATGAGGTTGCTAATAAGGGTGGGTAAAGTAGTCCCAATGCTTTTTCCCTCGGTAAGGAAGACTTATGGCATCTAAGGTAGGCAATTTCTTGTGTTCGCGTTTAGCTCCTTGAACAACTTTGTATCATTCGATACCACTAAGCAGCGGTTAATCGGACATTCCAGAGAGTTCCTTCGGGAAAGAAGAAGCCTAGCCTAACATTGAAATAAAAGTGCCGTAGAGAGAGATCATTTAGTGATTTGATCGTCTAAGATGAAATCACATAGTATACGGCCTATAATCTTGCTTCTTTTGCATTCAACAAGAAAGAGAATTGGTAGTCCACCATCATAGTACCTAAGTTTGATTGAATAGCTCTATTTGTAGTCTTCTTGTTTTTGAGAAAGTGCTCTAGACATCGGTTCATCCCGAGCACCACATAGTTTCCAGATGCAAGCTGGCGGGGAAGAGTTTATGGTTCTGAGAGGACATTCTTTTGTTATTGAATTTAGGATTGGGAAATTGATGTATGTCAGTGAAGAATGCAAGTTGACCAATAGCAGCTATGAAGAACAGCACCTGTGCAGTATGTCATTTATAACGGATTGACCTTGAATAAGCCATTGAAATGCTATCAAAAGATAGCTCTGTTGATAAGTTATTTGAGTTCTAGATGTCTACAACTTACCACACTCGTTTTCCCTTTGTCGGACAACCGGCACTAGCTTGATAAACGACAATAACTCGTATAGCCGTGCTTGTAACTAAGCTGTGAATGGAACTTTCCAAAAATAGAGATTTTTCTGAAATGCAGACTATTCACATCGCCCTTATGTGCTCAGAAAACACTTTATTCTCAATCGACGGGACGGATAGAGTAAAGAACGATATAGTGTGTGACTATCTATACTCAAAACGCAAGAGCCTGTACAGCAAATCGTTCAGAAGGCAGCTTTTTTCGAACTTACAGGGGCGCTGCGACAGCTAAATAAAGCGAGCACTCGGCAACTTCAATCTCACCTCTACCCCGCACTGAGGTCAAAACCATCTCTCGATCGGGGCTATACTACTGAGTCGACCAATTCCTCGCCGCCCTTCTCTGTCTTTACCCGCCGGGAGAAGAGTTTGAGGAGCATTGTCACCGAACTTCACTATACTATTTGGTTTGGCATGACATCTTCTTCTAACTGAGTTCAAAAGAGTATTGAAAAGAATGAATCCGGGTTTTAGCGCTCCTTGAATCTGGCCTATACGTAGTGTAAGCCGCCTGCGGCTGCTAAAGGCAAGGTATGAGGGTGAAAGTAAGCGAAGCCCATCTTGATATAGTCAATTGAGTGAGACTATCTTATTTAGTTCTGTTTATGCGTCTAGTGAGCATTGAACTCCTTTGACAAGCGCAATGCTTCTTTATCGATCAGTTAGACGCTTTATACCTGGTTAAAGCTGAAGTGACGATACCAGTGCCTGCCGAACTTCCAAGCCCTCAAATATCGAGGATATGGTGTGCCCCGTTACCTTATTTCAAGGTGTAATAAAGGCTCTCCCCCGACTAGAAGGATCCAGGGACAACGGCTATTTCCTCCAAAAATATTGGCAGTAGCCGAAACGACTGGAAACCCAGGTAGCGGTCCGGAAAGGGCAAAAGGGCAAGGTGAGTAGTGAAAGCAAGAACGTTCTTTCGCATATAGAGCGACAGCCCAGATTCAGGGTTACTTGTCCACACCAACTGATCAGGTATCGGAAAATAGGGCATATTTGTTTCAGCCGGGAGACCCCCTGGGGGTCTAGTTTTAAGGCGAGTAGGCCTATTGAGATGCACATAACTACCTTTTTTCATCTTATCACCCCGCCTAGCGACTTTGCAAGCATTACAGGCTAGGCACCTAACAACGGTTATTCCTCCAACAGGTTATTCTGGGTTACGCTAAACCTTCAAGCCTTCTACCAGCAGATGAATACTTAATCTATCCCCTCTGCGCACGGAAAGGGAAAGCTACTCTTCACTTCAAGAGTATATGCCGAAAATCCTATGTTTGGAGTGACCATGAACACACTGCTTGAGACCCTTCTTTCGTGAGACAGTTGTGATTCCGCTTTCATGTTTTGGATTGAGCTTTGTCACTCTTTCTATGCCTCTTTCTTTTTCTTGGAGGACCTTCCCACAACACACACGCGGCGCTAAGGTTCCCGTGGCAACTGAACTAGGATTCGAAGCCAGGATGAGCGGATCTACCGCTCCAGGTCCTTTCCTATTCTTATACTAATATATGTAAGTTCCTTGCGTTTAGAACTAGAACGTGAGGCATAGTAATGGCGCATGTGTGATATTCTATTGATCCTGTTTAGGCTGCTTTAGGAAAGCAGTCAAGCAGGAATGGAAAAAATGTCTTCTGCTGCTATCTTATCTGCTAAAATGGACAAAATCTTCTCTTCTTCTCTATGTCACTAATCACAGTCGGAGAGACCCATGAGACTTTCTTTTCTCCCGGCAGGCTCTAGCGCTACGGCAATGCTTATGGCTGCAATCCAAACAGCAATGGTCCTCGCGGATTTAGTGCACCCAATCCATTAGGGGTTCCTGATAGTGAGATTCCTCTAGTCAAGTCTAAGGATTGAGTATGAGGGATTTCATCCAGTCCATTGCGGAATGTATGGTCACAGAATAGACTCATCCCCCGGCTTATAGTATGCAGCTTGGAAGGCCTTGGATTCACACGTCTGGTGCTGCCCCGTCTTCTCCGCATCAAAGAGTAAAGTATGCTGTTGAGGTGGTAAAAAATCGACTTTGTTTGTCACTAAACCTGCAGCATTCCCGTATATTGAAGCCGCTGAAGAAGCTATTGAGACTTCCTTCCAGTCACTCGAAATTTGGAATGCTAATTCTGTTTCTGAGGGCGGAGCTATGCCCAAAGATGTCTGAAGCTTCGAAGATGGTAGCAAGATTTATGCTGAACAGCCCATATCAGAAAGGCAAGGGATTGGGCAAGAACTAGCAAGGAATATTCGCCCCAGTGGAACTCCCTTCTGCTGATGAGAGATTTTGGATAAGAGTTCATAAAAGGCGCTAGCCAGTTTCAAGGTCAGGAAGGGAAAGGAAAGAGCTGGGTTTCTAACAAACACGGAAACGTTTCCTTTTTCGTTTTTCGCTTTGATTTCGATAGTAAATTGTTTGTATTCATCGCATTGATTTGAAAAGTTTGAACTTTGATTTCAGGATGGTTACGGGAAATTTCACTCTCTTGGCTAATTGTACCGTCCTTTCCTCTAGGTATTGAGATCCTTCGACAAGTTGTTCTTCCCCCGAAGAATCGTCACCAAAGACATTCTTCCATGGTTTTTTTACATGGGGGGGGCTCGGTTTTGTAAAAGATTATGGGTTTGTGTCGAATTATTTTATTCTTCTTACCCAGTCCTTCGGTGGAATGATGAACATACAAAGCTCATGAATAGGATTGACTTCCCTAGGGCAAATTGCTTTTTAATGTTTTTCGGGAATTCTTTCAATCATTAGGTTTTATACCTGTCGGTATCGGATTCATAATCTTCGCGTGGTTCAAACTGCTCTTCTTCAAAGGGATAGTTCAAGGGCTTGTTCATTATTTCGTCGTCTGATGAAGAACCTTCAGTGCTTGAAGTCTCCTCATCCGTTTATAATCCAAAGACTGGAATGGGTTTAATCATAGCCACCTGTTTTTGGGGTGTGTTAGCAGCTAGGTTTTTTCGGAGGAGGAACCCTGGTATAATCAGGAGTATTGGGTTTCTTGGCGTTGGATGAAGTTTCAGCCACCTGTGAGGAAGAGGGTTCAGCTTTTCCACTCCAACCATTTTTCAAGGTTGTCATTTCTTCCTTTGAAAAGAAGTATTGGGCGTCTTTATGGCTTATCTCGTGTATTCCAAAGGGTCTCAGACCCCTAGCTATTCTTCTTTGTTTACCATTCTTTACATATTTGAAGCACGGGAGAAGGAAAAAGACTTTCCACTGTCCTAAACTAAGGACGGGAAGGAAGAAGGCGAGCATATCCTCTAAATTGATTATCCTCAAATCAGCTCTTCCTGGGGTGGGGTATTGTCTGTCCCGATAAATAGATAATTCCAGGAGTAATAAATAGGAGTAAAGTATTGATATAATTGGAATTGCAGAAGCAAATACCAATTTACTAAAAAAAGAAAAAAGTATCTAATCTAAAGGGCTCATTTTCTTTTTTAGGATTTAACAAAAGGGTTTGCAAATAAAAGCGCTAGTGCCACAACTAGTCCATAAATTGTTAAAGCTTCCATAAAAGCTAGACTAAGCAATAAAGTACCTCGTATTTTACCTTCAGCTTCTGGCTGTCTCGCAATACCTTCTACAGCTTGTCCTGCAGCAGTACCTTGACCAACTCCAGGCCCAATAGAAGCAAGCCCTACGGCCAATCCAGCAGCAATTAGTGGAATGCCTAGTTTGACTAGTTGGTTCAGTAGCAGAAACAACTTATTTCCCCGAAAAAGACCTAGCTTCTTGGACAGCTCAATCCGGTGCGGCAGGAACGAATGAAACGACTAGTGGTCCTCGGAACCCTACCCGAGCTTATATTCCTTGCTTCAACGCCCGCGCCTTCCGTGGAAAAGTACTAGTGCTTCTTATGGAGCAAGAAAACGGATGCGCGTGCTAACGCTTTCGCGCTAGTGCGCTCAACCCGTTGCTTGTTGGGCACTGAACACTTTTCAAGATCCGGTTTTGGTAGGACGAAGATTTTTCACTTTCGTGAAGGTCGTTCTGAGGTGGAATCGAACCACTCTGTTAGGATTTAGAGTCCAACGCGCAAAGCTAAAGAGGATTTCAAGTCCCCCGCCCGCCAGAACCTAAAGATTGCTTTATTTTTATACGATTTATTGAGTTAACTAAAAAGCTGGTTCGTTCCATAGAGATCAGACTTAGAAAAGGAAGCTCTGCTAAAAGCTAAATCGCTAATAAGTTCAAACATCAAAGGTACCTGTCTACATCTACCTACCCGAAGCTACTAAAACATCATCAACAACAACATCGGAAACTAGATGAATAATTGAAACAATCGGGTTGAATGGAATTATCTCGAGGCTATTATGCGCAAGCTTGGTTTCCACCAGGTGGAAAAGGTGATGAAATGTGTGACGTCGGTCTCTTTTTCGGTGCTTTTCAATGGTGGCCAACTGGAGAAGTTTAAGCCAACGAGAGGCATCCGTCAAGGTGACCCTATCTCCCCATAGTAAGCCAGCCAATAGTACCCTAACTTAAGAAGTTCTCTTAGCTAGCGCATGTCCATTAATGTGACCACCGCATGCTCCTGCATGAGTTTCATGAATGGTTTGTTTTCGAATCCATTCTTTTTTAGGTATACTATCTTGCCTCGAGAAAGGAGCTCGCAACAAAACGAGAGCTTTTTGATAGCCCGTTCACTCGACTACCACGCTTAGTAAGTCTGTCTGCAGGGATGGGAATGGCGTAGTCTGTCTGCCCTTCTTCGTAAGCAACTGGAACTATCAAAAGTCAATGTCAATTGGCCTTCTAAAGGCTATAGCCCTGTTTCTTTTGAAAAAACGAATTTCGAGTTTCGAAGAAGACAGGCCTCCAAGAAAGCCACTCCGCCTAAAGAGTCCTTAATTCCTATCCGGTCTACATTCACTATTCTTCATAGGCACTGCGCTGGGTCGGTAGGTTGCTGTTTTGACTTTTTTCTTCTTGCTTTAATCCAGTCGCTCGATAGGACTTCCCGTAACCCGAAAAGGTTGGTTCTTCCCCTACAACCCCTACCCCTCCAAGGCAGTACTCTTCATCGGCAAATCCGAATGTCTCGATCCGAGTTGAGACCCACCTACAGAAATTGATCCATCAACGGCTTTTTTCTATAGTGGCAGGAAGTCTCCAACTCTTCGATATGCGCTAGCTAGGTAATCCCTTTACTTAATCTGATATGGGATCTCTTGCTACCAGAAAGGAACTGAACTGGCTTGCCCGGAAAGAATGGATTGCTACCCTTGGAGAGCTAATGGTACTGGACTGATAGCGCACTGATTGAACCGACCCCGGACGTACCACTGGGGAACCTGTGGCTGGAGAGAATCTCTCGCGATGGAAAGAAATAAATCGAATCTAGAAAGACGCGTTCTACCTATGACTGCCATTTGTTCGCTTTTATCTATCGTATTGGATAGAATTCAAGTCCCTTACCGTATTCATCTATTCCCTCTCCTTTCAGTCGAGTTGACCTCGGATTCTAAAGCAACCCACGGGCATAAGCAAAGAAGTTATCAAGCTTTTGGGATAGCAAGTTATTTCTAGGGTAAAGGCAAACAAGCTAACAGTCTAAGGCTAAGTCCCTAGAGTTCCAGTTTTAATAGTCCCATTCCTCCTGCCTTCCGCCGACCTGCGGCCTTATCATAGTAGCCCTTCTTTCTTGCCAGCGAGATAGTTACTACGAAGTCTGCATCGGGAGAATGGGAATAACGATCTTTTATATGATACGGAAAGCGAAGAGAATAGACTGCTACATACTAAGTTGGTTATTCGTAGATTTTTACCTTCTTGGAAAATAGGAATGGGGATTGGCAGGGCATCTACTATCAACTAGTTACTTGGGCACCGGTGATACACCCCAGGATACCTTACCTATTTAGACATTTACGCCTCGCTGCGCGCCTTCCCAACGAGCCAAAACTATGCCTAGGCCTCGGGCTTAGGAACTATACTACAACTAGTTTTGTATAGAAAACCCAGAAATACCCATATTCCTTTAACCTTCACGAAGAAGTTCGTTAGCTCCCCCTATGTCATACTCCTAAAGAAGTTGTAATAAAATGTGCTGATCCAGATAGATCAAATCCTGATTACGACTTCTTCATTCGGTTTGTAGCCATACCGTATAGAGTTCCAAATGCCTTTTTTTGGAAGTAACTAGATTCAAGCAAGCATCCTAGCAAAACGATCTTTTGACAATGGGCTCTGCCCAACACTGGGACTGACTGACTTTATACAGAGATAGAAAAGGCAGCAATCCAAGCTCTTTTTGAATCGGATATTGGATAGGCTAAGCTAGGTGTAGCCCGCTTTCTCTACGGTTTTGCTGAACTTGTCAAGCCCGGGGGGCCTTTAGGGAATTTTGGAGAATGATAGATTCTAGGATAACACTTTCTATGGTTGAAAGGGATGGCATGGGTTAAGCATCTGACTTTGGACCTTCGAGCTAAGTTATTTAATAAGGTCCTACTAATTAATTGGAAATCCTTTTTACAAATCTCCTCCTCAGAGCGCCCTGTAACCTTACTTTTTCTGAATGGTACACCTTATTTAAGACATTCAGAATAGAAGAAGAGCAGTCGTCGATCGATTGAAAGTGGATTGACGGCATTCATCAGTTGATTGAAAATGGACTTTTCTTTTATGATCGAGCGAGGTCCCTTTTGGGCTTAAAAGTCCTTTGAGCCGTGGAATCCCTTTTGTCTTGATTTAGGAGAATAGGCGCATTGATTAGGTTACGTGGTTTGAGCAATCTGCAGGAAGTTTATTTTTTTCTTTATTATATATACCATTCATATTTATTATTCTATATACCATTCATATTAAAGTAAGACGGATAGGGCATATTTGACTAGGAAGCAAGCAAAGCTAGTCCCTCCATACCAGCTAGCAGTCTTGTTTAGGGTGTCTCCTTCTTTACTGAGTAAGGTTCCCGGGTGCCTATGCGATTATTAAGGCAGGGTGCTACTGTACCAGTAGTAGAGTGGCTTGAATCAAATCGTTTGTCTAGAGAGGGTGTAGCGATAACCAAAGCTGACTGTACTAGAAACTTTAGATCCTGTATAGGCAACTGGCCTTAGAATAGTGTCTTGAACTACAGGACAGGAACGACCCATAATCATTGACGAAGAAGGCTTGGAAAAGGATAAAACATATTGAAGAGAAGCTTTCACAAAGGCCAATAGCCGATAGCTGATGTCACTAGCCTTAACTTCTTTATCTACTTGAAAGCTGATGAGAGTACGGCTTTCTTAAAGGAAGTGTCCGTCCCTATGATATTATATCATAGTAAAGAGCCCTTGGATTCGCCTTTTTCCGTAAGCCTAAAGGCAAGGGAAGCTCTTCGTCGAGCTTCTTATCCATTGAAAAAGACAGACTTCAACTTTAAGACTAAAACCTGCCCCTTTATTATTATTAGTAAGTAAGATAGGTTGCTTGAGCCAATCCTTAAATCGTGGGAGGAAAAGGCAAAAAAGTGAGCCCACCCGACTAAAGGAACGGAGAAATTCTGAACTTCAATAATCGAAGAGTGGTCGTAGGTGAGCCCACCCCAGGCAAATCCACTTATCGTTATCTTGCTCCTGGTCAAGCTCCCGTACCCGCTCCTTTCCGTGGGCTTTCTTTCTGCTTTGACTTGTTCCTTTTCTTGCTTTCAGGAAGTCGTCCTTGACGAGGGCCCCTTGATAGCCGGTCTTCGTTGCCAATGAGAAAGAAAGGCTCCTGCTTGTGTGCTTAGTCTAGCCTTGCAAGCAACCTCTTCCTACCAGAGGACTACCATATACCGATCCTTGCTGTTACCGCAAATCGATCAATTCGTTACTTTTCATCGGAAGAAGTAGCACGCAACTCGGAAAGAAAAAACCTCTGATGCTCCTTTTTTCTTAATGATGCAACTAATGTAATGCCTAGAACTGATCTATTGCAAGCCCAGATATTCGATTCCTAACAGAACAACTCATGTGTGAAGTAGATAGATAAGTAGAGTTGCTTTCGCTTTGTTAACTTACGTAAGGTTGCGTAAGATATGTGAATGTAGTTACGTGAGCTTGCTTGCCTCACTTTCCTAATATATTGTTGACAACGCTTGCAATAGGGCGTAGTGTTGCGCTGGGTCGTCTTGTTCGGAAGCTGATTGAGAAAATATGCAGGCGCAAATTGGATGCGTAAACCTTGGACTCATCATAGCTATGCTATGGCTATGTACTAGTTGACGAGCTTGCCTCCAGTACTTGATAGAAGCCCATGACTCTCTATCTGAAAGTGGTCTTGGCCGTAAGCCGATAGGCGTAGTTGTAGCGAAGCGGCGTATATCGTAGTTGTTCGGATAGCAAGCTACCTGACGTGATAAGGCTACTAGTGCCCTCCACTCGTGCCTACTTTCACTAACCTATAGCTATTGCATGCAAGCTCAATCTTCTATCTCGCATTGCTACGTGCTCGAAACAGCCAATTCGCTCGTATAGCTAACGCAACCTATAGAGTTTGGGGAGTGCTGCTATTCTTTCCAAATGGTCTCTGAGTGCGGTCTGTCAATTCCTGTTGTAGACATCTGAGGAGAGGGGGAAGCTCCAGGAAGGCTTCGCTCGCTCGCTCAAAAAGCTCTAACGCTCGTTTACGGGTGGAGTGCATAAGAAGCCCTTATTGAAGTAGGGCGAGGCCTTACTACACGAGCTCGTAAGTCAAGCACGGAACGAGCCTTGTCTACGAAGCTTCGCTTCATCATCTTGCTTGCTTCTGGCGAAGCTTAACGCACTATAACATAGGCATGCATGATGGTATGGTAGGGTCCAAAGATACTTTTAAGGCCGACCACTACATAGGAGCGATAGGAAGCCAAGCCGTCAAAAGGAAAGGCGAGCAGCCCTTATTGCAATAGCAAACGGCCTACTTATAGCCCTATTTAGACTCTTTCTCGGGGACTTCAACGGGCCTTACATACATAATTTGAATTGCTCTGACATTCCACCTTTATCATGTTCAACGCCCCAAGAGCAAAAATGGATAAAATCAATATGTCCATTTCTTTAGAAGATTTTCTGCTATGTTTGCAAAATGAGTACTCGTGTAGATATTCCCGAATCTTCCATAAAGATAAGTTTGATTCATTAGTTAATTCTTTTTTTCCAGGAAATTATGAAATGAAAAAGATGGACATCGCATCGTGGATTTAACGTTTCAATTTGGGCAAGAGGGCCCTGGTTATGTCGCAAAAGACGACATTCTAAGTTTTCCTCCTCCTCTCCGGTCTGCATGCAAGTACCTCTGGTCCTAAGCACCCCCGAACGGCAACCATCTATAACTGATATCGACAACCGATACGGATTCTCTATCGATTGAAGGAGCTCGTGAACTGGAAGTCGTTTTTCACCTCTGAAGTTCAAAAGATGGATCAATCTTACATCTTCTCCGGTGTCAGAAGTACTATGTAGCGGGAGTCCGAACGCAGCAGAGAGGTAAGACAAGCCTAAACTTTTCCCATGGGACATAAACCTTTTTAGTAGCCGGAGATTGGACCCTTCCCCAAAGTGGAATCCATAAAAGTAGAATCTCATTGTGCGGATTATCCGCCGTAGCATGCGTCCATACAGCATGTGCTAGAGCGACACGTGGGAGAATGAGAACCCAATCGTAGCTCAATCTGGTCTACGGCAACAAAGAAGACCAAAGCGAACCTGCTAAAAGATACGACTAGGGAGTAAAATCCAACCTATAGGTCTCACTTTCTTTGATAGTCATTCGTACCTACACATTCACCGGGGCAGTAAGAACCACAGGAATCCCAGACATGCTGGTAAGGAAGTCGATTTAGTTCTGTGTTTTATCCAGCCCCCGGCTCCAAAGGATCGTGCAGTAGATGTGTCGGGTCGAAGCTTAATCCTTAATAGCCAACCGATGCCTGGCACCACCGCTAAGCACAAGGGCAAGAAAAAGATTGGCCTTAAAAGATCCAAATACTTCCTTGTGGGTTTATAAAAAACCATATCATATCGAAGAACTTGATGGTCTTTCCCCACCCGTTCGATTACTTCTTAAAAGGATTAGATATAGAAGAAAAGTAGTCTACTCAGGAGAATGAGATAAATGCTCATAATATCGCTAGTAACCAACCACAAAAGTAAACAGATGGAGGTCTTTCATAAAGAGAGCAATTTATAGCCCCAATCCTATTTTCCGTGTTCACTTTCAAATGAACATATTTCTGAAAAGTGAATTCGCTCTTCCTGGGTTTCCAGGATCTTCTATTCTGCGTTTCGTTGGTAGATAGCACACCGGAGGCTTGGAAGGAAAATAACAAACCCGAGGAGGGTCGTCCGCTATGAATGAATAGTTGGAAAATCTTATCCGAAAAAGAAGAGTCAGCTGTTTGGCCGATGCTGCAAACCAGACTTCTATCAATGTCAGTGCTTGGGGATCGGGTAAAGCGAGATCACTTTTCAGCTTGACCGTCTCAGTAGCTCCTCCTTCTCTTCTTTCTTCTTGAAATGGAATTAGCTGCCCCTTCTCTCCATACCTAGTAACACATGTCTTTCGTATTTATTGTCCTCATCCCCTTCGTTCTTCCTTCACTCCGTATTGCACCGACGAGCCTCTCCGCCATCGGATATGAGCTTCATTCGTAAGGGGAGTTGCATGCATAATTCACCGAATATTTATGAACCTATAACAACTCTAGAGTACGGAAGACTGATCCCAATCATATCGAAAATCATGTCGTTTTACATCAGGGTCGGCTTACTGCGCACACCCAATTGAAGTGTAAGCAGATAGACTGAATTCACTTCCTGACATTGCATAATAAGCAGGTATGTCTGGGTAGTGAAAGGGTAAGCATACATAGGGTGGTCAGCGGTTTCCCAGCTGCTTAGGATAGTGCTCACCATAAAAGTGGCTTCTGGCTGGACAACACAAGATCTTACTTCACTTATGGGCATTTTTTGCACTTTATGCCCATAAATACACAATTGAGATGAAAATAATGCACGGATGGGGCGGATTTCTCTCTACTTGTGCCGCTACGCACATAGATACTAAAGGTAAATCTACACGGAATGTGGTGTAAATCTACGTAAATAAGAGATAAGTAACCCTATTGTCTCTTCTCCATTTGTATATGGTGAAGAATTCAGTCTACATGCAGTGTTGAATGACGAGTCAAAGTTCATGTGAATAGGGCTCTCAAGCTATTTTGTCATAGCTTCTGTGTGACAATTCCAGAATTTCTTTGTTTTAAATATATTTTATCCATGGATTTTCAATCCACACCATCAGTAATATATAATAAATATTACTAAATAAATATTTTTCTCCGCGTCCATTTCTCTGTATGCGTGCAAGATCTCTCAGCAACAAGAAAGCGAGGTCCATTTATCAACATTTCATCAATATCTCCATCTTCCTTGTCAAGTTCCCTAACCCCCTTTATAGCTTCACGCTGTTTGAATAGTTCCAATTAATGGAATCGAAGTCATTACACGAGTGAGTTTAGCAAGTGGAATATCTGACTTTGAAGGAGCTGCTGCGAGTTCTCGAATTGTAGTTGAACTGGCGTTAGAGGCTAAACTTACTACATTGGCACTCGCTGGGAAGGCTGTTTTTCATTTGGTACTGAAGCATGAAGCAGGTAATATCCAACTCTTATTCGTCCGAACACTTGACTTCAAAACTTTCATCCTGACACGGTTTGTTTTCACATCAAACCCCGGAGTTCTCCTTATATATTTTATCAGATAAGATAGTAGGTCTGTGAGCTGGCAAATTAGTTTACTTCCTTACGCCGCTTTGCTTTCTGTAAAGTCAGCACTATGCTTCTTAACTTAAAGTGCGGATGCGATGGCATATGTGTACAAGATCCTATAGAGAGGGAGGGCAGAGGATTGAATTCTTTACCAAAGGATGCGTCGAAGCGTGACAAAGAAATGGCTGTCAAAGAGAAGGCCAAAAATGCCAATCTTCAAGCCAGAGGCGAGGGACAACAACCTTTGCCCGGCGGGGCGGCGGCTTCCTCAGAAAAAGAGAAAACTCTCTCACTCTCCTCTTTGACTGAACACTTGAGATAGATATTGATCATAGATAGGATGCTGGGTTAAGTAAGAGGATTTTCATTTAGGTGAAATTTGGTCAATATGTATCCCGCTGGGTATGACTCGTAGTCAATCTCTGGAGGATATGGAGGATCATAGGCTAGGTAACCTTTTCACTATTCTTTTTTAAAGGTACCTTCAAGTAACCAGGTCTCTTCATCCTTATCGGGCACTCCCACAAGAGACAATTCTTTTTAGCCTCTAAGAGACAAAAAGAAGAGCCTAACCAGGACCTTGAGATAACAGCCCATAGGGTAGCCCCTACAGAGCAAAAATCTAAGGTCGGAATACCGGAGTTCTTTCTTTGCTTCCAAGAAAATAGATTCCTTCTTCAACCCAGGTCATGACCGAGGGTGGGTATCTCACTCGCATATCTAGAGCCCAGCATCTCTCCTGAACGACACCTTCTGCAGACTCTACTGGTGGTATTCCCCGAGGCGAGGGTAAATATGTGCATTCATATCGGTCAGGAAACGACAATGACTCTTCTTCTTTCCGGGAAGCTATGGGCACCTCACAATTCTTAGACGACATTAGTGGAAGCGAACATTCGTAGCATTCATTGTCACCGATCATTGACAAAAGAAGAAAAAGAAGCCGTACGACAACTTAAGGAATCTTTAGATTTGGCGGCTATAGACTCAAAGGGCACAGACAGGCTGCTGGTACTGTTTTTTTAGCTAACTAAAGTCCAACTTCCTTTGCCGAAAGAGGATGAAACGGACCACCCGATACCAATGAACTCACCAAAAGTTCACTGATCAGATCAACCACTGATCGCTGAGAATTCCAACCCTTTCTATCCCAGCTTCTACTCCACACAGTTGTTCTCGACTTCTACTCTCGATACTTATCGTAGTTTATTTTTCTACGGTTCCTTCGGGCTAGGGTTAGTGTCATTTCCACTACTTTTGGGAGTGTTATGATCAGCCAAGCTCGACAATTCTCTCAATAGTACCTCGTTTTCATCTAAAACACTGCTTAAAGCTCGATGGGCCGTATGGCCAAAGTTTTTGAACTCATCTCCCCCAATATGATGGGGTTTAGTACCAACTAAGCGGCCATCGCTGTCATGAATTGATATTCGCTTTTTACTAGTAAGTCCCATGGTGATATGAAATTCCTTATATTGAACTAATAGTTCTGCCCAATTCCTGTGGAATTGTTTCTCATAGGTGTGTGTGCCTATCGCCTGCCTTGTTGTTTTTCCTGTTCAACCACCCCAACTTGTGACGTATAACGATGCAGGTATCTGGCCAGCATTGACCGTTCGAGTTGATGAGCGGAACCCAGACCCATGCCAACTGGACACCCGCAACGTATGTCCACCCGCCCTTTCCTTTGATAAATCCTATTCCTATCGATTTAGCTGCATAGGCAATACGACGTTACTACGAATAAATGACGAGCGAACCCTCGAAAACCGAATCGGGATTATCCACTTGAACAGATGGGAAACACAAAGCAAGGTATCATTGTTTATAAATGTATCGATTAGCTCTGTTGATAAGGATCATGATGAAATTGCAAGTACGGATGGATTGAGACCCGATCTGTTCCGATCCTTTGGCATGGGAAATCCTTCCTTTTACTCTCTCTTTTGAATGAGTCGTGGTGCGCTCATCAAGAAGGGGAAAGATGGATGGGAAATGCTTGTCAAGCTCGGTTCTTTAAAGAATAGCATCCTCGTCTTCCTAGTGAAAAGCGCATTGGGATTCTCTACTTGTGGTGGTATAGTGCTGCTTTTAGTGATTTGGAGGGTGCCTCCCGTGGGCATGCCTGCTACGCTGATTAAGCGGGTAGGCAGATGGATTGATCTACTCGTTCAACTTGCTTGTGTTGGTGAGTTGTTCTATTATTGATTGGTCGAGCCCGGAGGAAGAGTGGCCTTGAGTTTCTCGATACATAACATTGTCTAAATCAACCCAAGTCGCTTCTTCATTTCTCTAAACAGACTGGTAGTTGGGTGAGGGATGTTTACTATTGATTGGTTATAGGCCTTCCTTCCAAGCATCAAAGAAAGAAAAGAGCAAAGCAATTCCAACATAAACTGACACTTTAGGATCCTCTAAGCCTTTCTATAGAACCCCTAAGTAGGGAAGGTACTAAAAAGAAACTCAAAACTAGCACTACTAACACAGGCTGAAGAGGATGACCTCGAAAAAGAATACAATTAAAGATGTGGCCTTCCCTCCAAGCACATATATGGATATGGAGCACTCTTTTCCACCCTATCCTTATATATTTCATTCCCGCCATTGACAGCAACTCACTCTTTTCGAACTGCACTTTGAAAGCCAAAGCCAAGAAAGACCATATCAACTACTCTCCAAATTGCAGGATAAGTCACAGAATTCAAATGGAAGACAGAAAGAGAAGGCAATTCAAACCTAATGGCCAAACATTACGAATCCAAGACAGAAAGACTTATAGCCATAAAAGAATAACAAGAGAACAAAAACAACTCCATATTCTACTGGCCTGCCTCTCTGATCTACTATCCAACTGCCATGGAAGCACCACTGAAGACTGGCTTCTCCGACCCTCCACCCGATCCTGGGCGATCCCGGATCGACAAGCCGACGGTATGGATTCCCTATATATGGATGGTAGGAACGCTTCAACTGCAGAGCCCTGAATGCGTCAGTGAGGTTCCCTCTATGAGAGAAAGAGAGGTTGCTAATCTTGGATCAGACGGCGTGTTGGTATTATTGATAAGGCTTGGATTAGCAAATTAGCACCGCTTGAGTTTAGGTATTCGAAATAGCGAAATACATAAATTATCTATCTCAAGTACGTCTCCAACTTATCTTGAGCCATCAGTCAGATTAAAAGCAG